>NW_009921564.1:0-17388 GCF_000696875.1 Nestor notabilis | reverse complement strand
CCTCCCGGTGCTGTAGCTCTGCCGTGCACAGACGCGAGGTTTATGGTGGGTCATCCTGAGGAGGATGCTCTCACCCTAGCTGCTAAATCAGGGAGATTTCCCCCCCATGCTACTCGCTGTTAGCAAGTTTTTGGGGAGTTTTTCACCTCCACACTGGCCAAACATGAGTTAGGGATTACCTGGAAGTCTGCTGCTGTCAGCTTCCCGCTGCCTCTGGGCTACCAAGTCTCACAAAGCAGCTGTATAGATAACCTCAGGCCATCCTAACACCAAGAGGTAACTTCAGACAGCTCAGAGCAAGGACAGAGCAACTGCCTGCAAGAGGTAGCAGAAGCATAGCTAAGACAGTCATTCTCCCATCCACGATGAGCAAATCCTTTATATTTACCCTCTCACAGAATTAATCTTTGCTATAAAAGCAGGGATCTGCACCACCTAATTCATGCACCTTCCATGACGGTGAGCTGCCCAACATGGTGCTTATTTTAGAAACATCACCATAACCCTTATAATAGCAGGCAAATCGTTAGAAAGAGGTGAAGGGAAGTGACAAACTGGCAGTGGGAAATACAGAGAGTATGAAATCATTAAAGAGACTTTAGGTCACCTACAGGTTAGTAAAACCCTCTATTTATTACAAAAATAGTCAAATCTGACAGGACTAAAAAGAAGGAGGGAGAGGATAAGGAAGAACATATATACATAAATGTGAAAGGAGATTAAAATCAGTCTTAAGTGAATATTCAGTGTAAATCTTTCCAAAAGGAGAGTGAGCTCATGTGTCAGAACCGGAATGCATTAATGCCAACTGTAATATTTTTCCACTCTAGATATATAAATGCTGCAATATGAATGTTAATACAATTAATGCATATTACAAGTGAAGATATAAATGCCTTTAGCGTAATCTGCCAACAATGTATCTTAAAATATATGGGAAATGGAATGGCAAACTGCTGCTCAGAAAGAACAAAGCTTAGATGAAAGGAGGGCAGAACATATATGGTAGAATCCTTCTTACCTTGTTCTGACAACAATAGAACATGTCCAAGTATAACAAAAAGAAAGAACTGAAAAGGTGTTAGAGCACAGATTTATCTACCCCAGATATGGTGCTCCTCAGCTGCACTCTGGCCTTGTACATCACTGCACAAAGCAACTCGCACTGAGCTCTTCAGGAGGAGGAGGTGAAGGAGGAAAGGCCTATTTGAAGCTAAGAGCAAACCTGAGGCCAAAATCCAACATTACAGTTTCAGTGAGTGTGAATGAAATGCCCCAAAATAGTACATAGAGATGATAAAAGTACTTTTCCTTGTAATTCCTGAGTTCGAGCTTAAAGGAGCAATACCAAGAGAAGAACTGGGTCTTTCAGAAAATGCTGCATGTCACTGAAATCATCTAAAATGAGCCTGTTTAATGTGGATGGACCAGGAGGCCTTTGACAGCGAGTTATGAAGCTATGTGCTCAGTGCCCTCTTTTGAGAGCCTCTTAATCCAAGGCTGCAGAAAGGTGGTGAGGCTGGAGGAGAAAGATGCCCAGGACCACATTTGCAAGCAATCTCTCTTTTGGACTGCCTTCCTCCAAGGGCCATGCTTTGAGATGATTCTTGGCTCCATCTTATTTTCAGGGTGCTGGTCATCTCCTGACTCAGCTGGGGTTCTGGTGTGCAGTAGTGCAAAGGCAGGAGCCTGGAATCTCCCACTAAAAGGCAGCCCTAAGAACTCACCCCAGAGCCTATATTTCCAAACCATTCACTCACAGAGTGAAGCAAAGGCAGAAGAAGAAAGCACTTTAGCTCAAAGTATTTGTTCTATGCTAAGCAGCAGGCCACTGACTCTCTCCAAAGACAGTATATAAGAATTCAGCTGTACTACAGAAGATTTTGGGAAGTTGCATGCTTTCTTCTCTTTTTTAAAGACCTGTGAAAGAAAGCAAAGGTATAATGTCCAAAGTCAGTCACAGCATGAGCTCAAGTTGTGCTACATCCTTACTCCAGCTTAAAACCAGGATACAACCACAGAATCGTAGAATAGTTTGGGTTGGAAAGGATCTAAAATCACCTAGTTCCAGTTCCCCTACCACAGGCAGGGACACCTTCCACGAGACCAGGTTGCACCAACCTCGCCTTCAACACTGCCAGGGAGGGGGCAACCTCAGCTTGGCCGGGGAACCCACCTCAGCTTCTCTGGGCACCCCATGCCAGTGTCTCACCATCCCCACAGTAAAGGATTTTTTCCCTTATATCTAATCTAAATCTCCCCTCTCTCAGTTTAAAGCCATTCCACCTTGTCCTATCCCTACATGTCCTTGTAAAAAGCTCCTCTCCGGATTTCTTGTTGGCCCCTTCAGGCACTGGAGCTGCTCTAAGGTTTCCCCTTAAGGAGCCTTCTCTTCTCCAGGCTGAACCAGCCCAGCTCTCTCAGGCCGGCTCCACAGCAGAGCTGCTCCAGCCCTCACAGCATCTCTGTGGCCTCCTCTGCACTCACTTCCACAGCTCCACATCCTTCTTACATTTGGGCGCAAGAGCTGGACACAGAACTCCAGCTGGGGTCTCACCAGAGCAGAGTAGAGAGGGAGAATCCCCTCCCTCCAAGTACTGGCCACACTTCTTTTGGTGCAGCCCAGGACACGGTTGGCTTTCTGGGCTGCAAGCACATGTTGCCAGGGTCATGTTGAGCTCCTCATGAACCAATAACCCACTCACTGGTGTGCTTTGGCTCAGATTCTTCATTATCGTGGTTCTTGTTGGAGCCACTGGTGCAGCAGCTGCCAGCATCACAAAATTTCACGGGGTGGCTCTGTGACAACAATTCCCAACATAAATTAAAGAAAAAAGCATTTGGTGCTTTATCCAACTGCAGAGAGCATTTACAACAGTGATCCTCCCCATTGGGTTTCTCATTTGACACAGCACAATAGGGATAATGATGATGGATCAGCAGATCTGGAGGAGGATTGTCTTTCTGTGTTGCCAGCGCCCACCCTAGCAAAACCAAATCGACACCTCACAAGTTGTTTCAACACCAACGCGCTCCCGCTGGCACATAACCCACCACAGGAGAGCAGCAATTTTTAGCTGACTCTAGAAGATACATCCTTTGGCCACAAGGCCTATTCACTTGAGGCAGACAAGAGGAATCTAGTGTTAGCCCTTCAGAATCTGATCTGGAAATATGAGAGGGTAGTGGAAATCAGATTGGTTTGGACTGGTATTCCTCAGTTCTCCCTTCTAAAGGGAGGATCCGAAAGGTTAAGCATCTGTCTTTACCTCAACAACGCTGCCCATATTTCCAGTATCTGGGATAGCAAGGCCATGGGGAGCTGCAGGGACAAGGGAACAGGAAGACATGATATGGAACTAACTATAGGAGCATGAAGCTGCAGAAAGTTCAATCCTAGGTAAAGCAGACTGAAAACCCCAGCAAGGATATGCGAGGAGCAGGCAGTGACAAAAGTGCCCATGTCTGAGGGCTTTAATATCATGTCATCCAAGACCAACTCTGAACTCCGGAGCACATTTCAGCATGATGGATATCAAACATTTCCCATTCTTCGATCACTAGAGAGTGTCAAGAATCCTGTGAGCCTTCACTACCTTCCATTTCTTATTCTGTCAAGAACATGACCTGATGCACAGCTCACATCAGCTTATGGATCAATAAGCAGTCACAGAGCATGGAATAAAGAGTTCCTTTTAAATCTGACAATGAAAAGCTGGCAGCACACACAAAATCATAACATTATACTGAAAGACATACTAATCCACACAATTAACACTAATATCCAACCTCTGGTAAGAACAACCATATGTCTTCTGCCTCAGACATGCTGTCAGGACTTAAAGTGCTGACTGGTTTACTTGAGTGATCTCTAAGTCCTGTTCTCCTTCATTTAGAGGAATAATTTGGATGGGAATTTGCTTAGCTGAAGGGACAGAAAGTCAGTTCTAGGGGCAACAGTTCCTCACAGATTACTCTGTTATTGACAATCAAAATTTGTTTTATAGTTGGTTGCCTAATCAAGTCCTGAAAAAGTAAACTGTTTAAGAGGATATGTCTGGTATAAACGCCATCAGCTCAGCCCTCTGCCTTCTCCCCTCTCTGGGTACTCATTCAGACAATAGAATCACCTAAAGAAAACCACATTTTCCTCCTTTCCTTTCTCTTTAAGTTCAGTCCCTGCTGCTCTGCTTTGCCATCTTGATGCTAACAAACCAGCCCAGAGCAAGCTTTTACTTGATTCCACCCTCTCCTGCACATCCTACTGCAAGCTAAGTTTGGCAGACTGAGTGCTTTGAATCAGAGTTCCCCAGATCATGCGATCATTTGCTTCCCATTCACTGTGATCTGATCTGTATTCTCTGAAGGCAGTGAGTCACTCAGAAAAACACACTGTAATGTGTTCTGCTTTCTCCTTGCTTGCACAGACATGAAATGCCCTTTTCCCTGTGCTGAACAGTTCCACAGTCTGCGACCAAGACCTGTTTTATTGGCCAGCTCTCAGCCTCTGAAGCCTGCAGGACGCTTAAGGTTTATTTGAAAGTTCTCCTCACTTTCCAGGACCAGAGGTTTTCTCCAGCCTTAAGGGGGGAGGCGATTTCACATCTGCTCTTGGTAGCATAGAAGCCTTCTCCTCTGTAACAGCTTTGTGCTCAGAACTGACCTGTTAAGTAAGAGCTTTCTTGATCACTGGCTGAAGCTTTGCTCCCTTGCACCTCAAGTAGTTATTTTCTTTTGGAAGGCTAAAGGCTGTTTCCATTTAAATCTATCACAAAATTCCCTTTGGAACCGAGATGAAATCAATAGGGCTTCATGCAGCCAGAGGCTATAAGCTGCCTGCAGTAGCTTTCCCGACTTGCAGGCCAGCCAGACTGCAGGGGGAGCAGCATTCTCTACCTGCCCTATTTCTTACTCTCTTTTCCGCTATTGATCTTCGTTAGCTTTAGGACACCGGGCTGGGTGGACCTCTGATACATATATTTTACATTCTTATAACACGTCACTGCTGTCAAAAGGGTTTTCTTGAAATATATTAACTGTAGGATCATTTCTAGGTCTTCCCCCACTTGGGTAGTTCTACTGAAACCAGCAGCTCTGTTTATATGAGTTGGCACACACTAGCTCAGCAGCGTGGCAGGGTTTGTGCATGATCTCTGCCAAAACATCCATGCTTGTTTTAGATAGTATTATGCTCAATCTATTCACTGCTCTTCAACATTCACTGTCTTTGCTTTTTAAATTGCTGCACTGAACTACTCTGCCCCTCTTTTTTATTTTTGAGAGATTAGAGAATGACATTTCCTTGCCAACAAAACCCTTGCTTGACAGATAGAGAGTCAGGCCACCAGGATGTGGTCTGGCATCAGGCACACTCTGCCAGCAGCCTGTATTCAGCCAGTGAGCCTGTGCTGCTCACTTCCTGCAGCAGAGATTTCAGCTGAACTGCAGCAAAACAATCTTTCTGCAAACTGGTATTTTGATGTTTAAAGGATTAATAAATGTGGGGTAAACCCATTCTTGGCATTTTGTCCCCACTGTTAATCTGACACTAAACATCCTCAAAACTACTCCACTGTGTTCTTCCAAAAGCCTTCTGCTTTGCCTACAAAAATGTTGCTGGCCTCAGCTTCACAGCAATGTCAGGTTGTTGCCAGGTCAGAGGGAACACCTCTTTGCTCTGTGTTTGCACAGCTCCAGCACAGTGCAACTTTGGAACACGTTGGCAGCTCCTGGACAGTCACGGCACTCATGTTAGCATCACAAATGTATGAAAACCCATAGTGTGATAATAGTCATGCTGTGAGTCAAAAGAGAGTGCTGTTACACATGAGTTTTGACCTAGATCTGAGGGACAACTTCAAACATGCTGAGAAGCATTTGATAAATGCTTTGTGTAACTATTTACAACTGGAGTCACAGTAAGGTTTTTTGTCAAAACTTCTCATAAATCTGCTATATGCACACAGATCTGAAAGTGCTGATTTGCTTTTGAGTTAGTCATAATTCAGTGAACTGTGGGGTTACCCAGATGGAAGAAAAACTTTCTGTTATTTTGTGTTCATTCCTTTGGGAAACTCACAAGTTCAGGTAGTTTCAAAGCCTCAGCTGCCATATGGTGGAATCTGCTCCAGCTATTCTGTGAATACTTGCTAGAAATTTCTAGGCCTTTCAACACAAAATCTCCTGCAATACAATCATGTTCATTTGCAAGATGACCATGATGATACATCTACACAAGTGCAGCAACTGCAGGTTAAGGACATGACTACAAGAGTGAAGAATCAAACATCTTGTCATTCCAAGTCTCCTACACCTCATCACACCTTTGCTTCAACATGCTTTAGGATTTAGGATCTGCTTGAGTAGGATCAAAAGATGACCATGAGTGGTCTTGAAAATTGGGGTTACTTTGCTTCTCACACAATCAGTTTCTGAAGCTGGAACAATTCCATCCTCTGGCAGACAGCAAAACGTGCAGGAAGAGCATTAAAAACATGCTTTAACACTGAGCATGAAAAGAAAGTAATATCACAGACCTTCACTGCCACCTCAGAGAATTCCTCTTTTGCCTCTTGAAGGGTATCTCCCAGATGGAAAACTGGACAGAGAGAAGAACTCATCTTCTTGTATGTGCAGGAGGTATTTACATTTGGTGGAATACTTAGTCTGTGAAGAACACACACAATTGTTTAAACTTAAAACCAAGCTGGAGCAGCTACAGATACAGGGAAGGGACTTCACACTTACTAGAACCTGTGTGAAACGTGCTCAGTTTGTAATACGAGCTTTTGATTTTGTAGCTATCAGATCTCTATATCCTCACTGGGATCTAGGAATCAAGATGAATTCTCTCCTCTTTGGGAACTATCATCAGCAAAGATTTACCTGTGTAAACTAACCACTTTCACCTTATAATTTGAATCACACGTGTGTTGTGCTACATTTTAGTGATTTTACCCTAACATAAACCAGTGTATCTGAGTGAACAACTCTAGTGTCCAGTGCATGAGAGAAACAGGGTTATTCTGAGAGGCTCTGTTCCCAAGCTCTCCTTATTTCTCTTGGTTCCTGAAGGGCTAAAGAATTATAAAAACCTGGTATCTGTCACTCGAGCAGACACAGCTCTGAATTCACAACCTTTTTGAGTAAAGAAGGTGCCCCTTTATACAATCTGGCTTTTTCCACGCACAACTACTCACTCTTCAGAAAACATTGAGGAATGTTTGCACTTACGCAGTGTAATTAAAGTTTGGGAAGTGAATGTTGTTCTTCGTTAGCACAATGAAGTCTTCAGAACTCCTCAGAACAGCAGTCCTAAAAAAGAAACATCAAATTAACTAACTTTTTTTTTTTAAACTTGAACACATCAGTTAATGTTATGCTACTTTACTATTACCTGGAAAGCTGTCAGTAGGAGGAATAAGTTGCTAAGAATAACACATTGAAATGCAGGGAGTTGGGTGGCTCAGGGGATCAAGAAAGATATAGGTTGCTTTCTTAGTTTCAGTTATAGATTGTTCTCTCTCTATTGCGTTTGTTTGTGTAGGCCAAGCCTAATTGGAGTCTCTACAGGCAGCTGAAATACAATCTCAGGAGACTTTTCATATAAATCTTGCTATAGAATAGCAGTAAGAACCACTTGACAGTTGATGATTTCTGTATAATGAATTGGCAGATTCATTGCTGGTCCCCACAGTCAGGTGGTCATTTAAACCAGAGCTGTCCAGCTACTGACAGTGTAACAATGAACCACGTGCTCAGTCCTAAAGGATGTCTCTGTCAGTCAGGTGTCAATCACATCACCAAGGGTTGTCCTGCCTCCCTAGCAGGTACCCACTTGAGGACCTCCCCTGCAGTGGTTTATGTCACTAAATATGCAAGTGGGATGCAAGCACAATGGAAAGCAGGCTTGACCCTTCCTGAAAAGAGTGATTTCTCTGAAGCTAATGTGGCAGGAAAGAAGGAATTTTCCCCACAAGTTGCCAGCTGGGTAACTTGGGGCTAGACTGTGCGAGACAACCTCTGCTATATCCAGGATTTGCCAAGGCTGTACGAAAGCAAGAGATGCAATTTTTAGCATTGTCTGTCGCTGAACTGGAATATTGGCACTGTTCCGTTTTAAGAATGAGCCTGGAGTATCTTAATTTCCATCAAGACAGCCATTCCAAAGAGGAAACCCAGTCTTCAAAGCAGTCACCCACATAAAGGACAGTGCTTCTAATAGGGAGTATTTTTCCTATCATTGTATTTTGAGCAATGCCTCTGCATCAGAGATCTGTGATGACAAGAAACACATTAGCTGGATGACATGTAGCTTCCATGAGGGACTGCTCCTGAGTCAACGAACAAGACTTGACTGCAAACCAAATGAACATTTGTGGATGACATGAAAGTCACTGACGAGTCTCAGTGTATAATAGTCAAGACATTAATAACACGAACTGAAAAGGAATGAACCTATAATGTGAAAGTGACCACAATTCATCTGCTGGGAAACATCTGGAACCTGATCCAAAGCTCTTCTGAAAAAGGTGTTGTAAAGAGCTGTCCTTCAGACATATAATGTGACAACTGTGCCCAGCCTCAGGCAGAAATGAACAATCTTCTTGCCAACATGCAATGGTTTTGTTCAGCTCCTGCCATAACCAAGGGGAAGGAAAAGGAGGCCTCCTGTATAGCTCATGAAACTTACCTTTCAAAGGCATTTGGACAATAAAGACAATCATGGGTGTAACCAAAGCCCAACATTGCTACCTCAGTATCTCAACCAGATGGCAAAGCTTCCTGGGCTCTGACCTTGGTCTTATGTATTGTTCTGGTAGAAAACAAACACTCAACTTTGCTTTTTACTGATTCCTTACTTTTTCCTTGCCAATGGAACTTGTGAAGGAACTTTATAGGTTTGGAATCAAACCTCTCAGCCACTATTTTTGGTCCCTGGTAGCGATGAACTGCTGGCACTTCAGAGGAAGGTCAGGAAACAAGACAGAATGTGTCAAGTGTGCCATGTAATTAACGGCAAAATTCCCTCTGTAACTTCCACAGCAGTGAGCCCACACAGTGTGACATTTAAACACTGACTGGCAGTCACTAAAACTTCATAAAACCCCCTAGGATTTCATTAACTCAGGAAGCTCATGCATATCTTTCCCGGATGCTGTATGAACAATTACAGCCTTCCTGTTTTTGGACAAAGCCTTTTTCAGATCACAACTCTGTCCATAGGAGAAAAGAATGGAAATGCCTTCAAAGACCTGAAAAAAAGTCAGCAGAAGGAGCTGTAGGAGGCATTGTGGGCTCTGGAAGGGACCTGGCAGTGGAGAAACCGCTCAGTCTCTGCAGAAACCCCCAAATTAGGGAAAAGATGTGATATATACATGGACTCATGCTTGTATGTTTTAAAAGGAATGAGTTAATAGAAGTGATAATTGACCTAGTTTCTTGCACGTACACTTCAAAGCAGCCTCATTTGCTCTCTTAGAGAATAATTTGCATCATTTCAGTTGAAATCAAATCTTTTAAAGATTTTTTTCATGCTTTGGCTGATACAGAATAGAAATAGAACATTTTCATCTTGGAACACTGTAGAGTCATGGGGTTAAAAAAAAAAAGATGGCTATGAGGCCCCTGCATCCTGTTCTCTAGGTCACAGCAGCATTGTTCCATGGAGTCTTTCCCCTGGAGTTTTCTCCAGCTCACTGCTACTGATTGCCAGCACTGAGGTTTTCATCATCTACCTAGAGAGGATGGAGAGACTGTTCTTCAGCCTGACATGGATCCCCAAACACTACCTGCAGCACAATGTGCAGACAACCAATCCACCCCTCGTGTTCTGGGAGGAGGAAGCAACCTCACTGCGAGAAGTGAACCCACAAAGAACTTCTACACTATAAACCCTTAAGCCTTGCAAAGAAAACCCCAACTTAGGGAACTTTTTATTTCTGTCACTGATTAAACCTATCTTATATTGATACATTTTTCTTGACATTTGAATTAATGAGCCAAATGCCTCCAGTGAATTCAAGAAGAGCCTGTGACATCTAAAACTGTTTCTATGGCAGCTGCATGATGATACAAAGTGTATCAGTGAAGCTATGACTTCACTACAGAATTATACAGCAGGACAGATTGTTAGAAGTAATTTATTTAGGTATTACGAGTGTTAACAGTATGGCTGTGAAGGAAATAGCTGCTTTACGTACATGAGATTTATACATGCCTAGGCAAAGGGATTATCCCAAAATATCATGACTTTGTCAAAATAAATCCTTCTTTAGACACAAAATAAAAATGCAGATACCCCTTTCACTTACCCAGGGGGGGTTTCCAGGGATTCCACAAGGCACCATGCCCTGACCTTACAGCTTTTAACAGTATGATTATAATTCACACATCTTCCTGATGGAATCCTGTAGAGAAACAAGCTCTTATTTAGCAAAGACAAGAATTCCTCAGCAATTAGAGACAGTTTCAATATGTCAGTGGATTCCTCCTCAAATGTAAGACAGGGAGCTTGACATTTCAGATTGTTACAGCTTTCTATAGGAGGAAGCTGTCAGAAGAACTACCCAAACCATGGTCCTGCCACACCTCATCAATCCATTTGCTTGGGTCAACAGTGCTTGTCATTGTTTGGGCTGAGGGTGAAGTAATTTCCTTTACAGTTTTATATGAAGTTACATATCTGAGTCTTGGAATAAAGTGAGAAACCAACTGTTTCGGTCAGAAGTTTATGTAAATGTGAGTGAATTAAACAAGGATATAAAGGTGGGCAGAAAACCTTAATTCTTCCTGCACTCCTGGAAATCAACATTCTCTGTGAGTGTTTAGTCTTTAACGGGGAAAGTGATAATTACATAGAAGAGCAATATAAATATCTCCCCTTCCACACCTATATAAGAAGTCTTACTCAGCTGCAATGTAAAAGTATCAAATAATAAGAGAAAATAACACTGCAGAGAAGGTATAAGCCTTACTAATTATTTGGCGTTTCAGAGATAAAGGCTCAGTTACTGCAAAAAACAGTAAAAAGCCCTTTCCTTGCCTACAATAATATTTTCCTTTATTATTTATGCCTTTTCCCATTTTTCACACTCTCTTCTATGCTATGAAGCACAATAAATTTAATAGTGGACTATTTAATTCTTTGGTTATTAACAGTCCCATAGTTTTGCCAGTGAAAGTCAACATCACCAGGAAGGACAAGGCGGCTGCTCCTGCTCTATCTCCCCCTGCCAGACATTCATGTTCTACCTGGCCCAAACATGAAAGAAGGAGGAATGGAAGATTTGGCTTTAGCCATTTCTGTATCCAGTGTAATGTAATCACACTAAATAAGATAGAGACGTGTCAAGAAAGCAACCAGATATATCAATGGAAGTTGATACTGGACTGACATTAAATTAAGACTTGCCTGCATTGGTGTATTCTGCTGTATCCCAGATCCTGTCCTTTGTGC
This sequence comes from Nestor notabilis, assembly GCF_000696875.1. Lineage (NCBI taxonomy): Eukaryota > Metazoa > Chordata > Aves > Psittaciformes > Psittacidae > Nestor > Nestor notabilis. The sequence continues at coordinate 5,930 of NW_009921564.1, read as the reverse complement.
AAGCAACTCCTTTTGCACTAGTGCAAACTGAGCTGTTAATGTCATCTGTCTCCCGATAGAGTCTGCAAGCGATGGCAATACAACTGTCAGATAAAACAGAAAGGACAAGTAAGTCCATAAGGATAAACCAGGTCAGCTTCTTTCTATCATTCTAGGACAAAATATCCTGCAAGATAAAAGTCAGATGGATCCTGTGAAGTAGTTGAGAGCCTTTTTATGTGAGACACCTGCACTGGCTGGACCAAAGTCTGCCCTGGTTTCACTTCTGCAACTTTTGGCTTTGTCAGAAATGAACTGATAGTTGCAAGAAGAGAATTTCTATTTCCCCATCCTAAATGATAAAAGCAACCTGAGGTGACATCCTGGCTCTTCAGATGCCATTCGTGAAACACCAATTAACTGCAACAGGGCTTGATGTCATGCCAAAGCTTTCACCCACACTGAGTTGGTACGTAACTAGAGTTGGACTTCTGTGCCAAACTGTACCATCTTCTCCATGCTTTTTTTTTTTGAGAGTTTAAAATACTTAGTCCTTAGCTTTCCAGAGTGACTGGTTTTGTGCCTCATGCTGACTGCTCCAAAAAACCTTGGCCTAACATTTTTACTTTCCCATGAATTGAATGTGTTAATAAAAGAAGGAAGGATGTCTCTGATTTTAAGCTGACAGGAAAGTCATAGAGCTCATCTAACTCATAAAAGCACTGTCAACTTTGAAAAACTACTGTATGTTCAGAAGATACTTTCTACATTACATAAAAGTGATATAAAAGGTTTGCTTTGAAAAACAAGCCATAAGAGCTAGCACCATTTCAGTTTGACAACAGACTGTTCTGAAGGGAGATAAAATAGTATCTGGAGAACAGAAATACAAAGCAGCTGATCAATGTTCCTTTATTTATATCCTCTATTATGATGAGTCTTTTCCTCCTGGAGAACAGTTCTTTGGGATAACCATGTTGTTGGAAACTGGCAGCTCTGAGCAGCAGTAGGTGGGTATAGTACCTTCGTAAGGCAACTTGAATTTCCTGCAGACTTGATTCTGTGTGAGATTGGGATCAGTGCTCTCAATGTCCTGGCTTGCTGCCCTCCCATGAGAATGAAACCAACTTCATGAACTTCAGCAGACTTTGTTCAGCAAACACTTATCACTGAGAACAGGCCTAGTTTGGCAGCAAAGAGGAAAATATGCCCTTTAGAGGCAATCAATTATTGCATATTCCTAAAACATCTTATTGTTCCTGCAATCTGCTGCGAGGGGTGAGTGGCCATTTCAGCTGAGCCTGAATAGGAGACTCCACAGAGCAGACTCTAATCTCAGAAGCACTGGTGTAAATCTGAGATTATTCCATGGAGTTTTTTTGGATTTTCAGACAAGAAACAAAACCAGGCAGCATGGCAAGAAACAAAACTGCAAGTGTTTTAGAGGAAGCTTAGTTAACTCTGTCCAAGCAACCCCACCTTGTTAGATAACATCCTATGCCACACTCTTACCACAATGTTCCCACAACCACATCCACCTTCCAGGAATGGTCTAACACCAGATCAATGATCCTGTTTGCTGCCACTAGACTCAGAGTGCTGAAAGACAAGTTGTAACCAGACAACCCCCAATACAACACACATTTGCTCAGGCCTTACGGAATCAGGAACTGCCCCAAAAGCCACATCCTTCGGTTTGTTCACAGAGAAAGCACCAAAATTCCCCCTGGAGCTCCAGAGCTGAGTGTTCAGCATTGTTCCTGTCACCTTCCATTGGTGAGACCATCTCTTCTCAGTACTGCCAGACTTTGCCAGTCTGAAGTAACCCTGGGACAGCTGGAGAAATGAGGATAAATGGATGGAAGCCAGCATCACACTGATCTCCTTCTAAGCCTGACTCTCTACCACCTAACACTTTACACCAGCACAAAGGAGGTGTAATGCACTTCTGGACTGGGAAGATGCACGCAGCACCCACTTCACGGTGGAAGTGGCCATGCAAGACACACAGCAATAGTAAATCAAGCTTCTGAGTCATCAATGGCCACAGAGATCCCCAGCTTCTTATCTCACATTGCATGGGTCACTATGCTATTTGCTCTATAAATTGGTTTTGTATCAGGTCATAGGATTACAAGGAGTGACAAAGTCATTACTTTTCTCAGCAAAGCCAATGCATGGCACATACTTTGGCTGCAGCCTCTCCAACTCCACAGAACCATGCAGAAGCCAGAGTTGGTCAGTGTGCTGCAAGCCAACATTTGTATCTGGTCCAGGGGATCAAGGAGCAGGTGTGAGGCCACTGTCCAACACTGTAAACACAGGACGTGGAGCTGTAAAGATGCAGAGCTGTTAAGGTGGGACCTGTAAATCTCAGGCTCAGAGTCTGAAAACAATAGTATTAGATGGGAATCCATCAGACCCAGACTAAAAGGACCAGGGTCCTCTGTCTTGCAACAGAAGACCCACATAGAGGCACAAAATATCAAACCCTACAACAAAGATATAATGTTTTTCTTCCAATCCTTTAGTGCTTTAGATCACCTCGGGTGCTACCTATGGCTGCAGTCATGACAAGATACTCAGAACAAGACAGGCTTCTCGCTATTGTTATTGTCTTAAATGCTTTAGCACACAGGAACAAGTTAGATTCTGCACAAACAGGTTTCATTTTGTGGGAAATTAGTGATCACTCCTTAGGCTTTTGCTGACCACAGTCCACGCTCCTGGGTTGTATCAGTGCCACTTCAGCAAGCAAAATCGTCCTACAGAATAAGAACTGAATAAGCTGCAAGTGAGAACCAGAAACAGAACTGGGATGCATTTAGCTGCTAGAAGAGCCACAAAGAAATTGATTTTTAATAGAACAATCAGGCCTACTGTTACATGTACATAGCACTGTTTATAATAAGAGAGACAAACAGGAGGGCTCAGATGGCATAAGAAAAGCAGGAATAAGTGTTGTCTTCTCTTCCTAAATGCTCGTTTTCACATTAACATCTTCCCTCTGTCTGGGATCTGACCGCAGCAGCTTGGCCGGACGTATTCCTCTTCTTGCCCATGATGTTCCCATATAAGGTGATCTCTCTTTGCCCATGGAGCACAATTTGGATTTGCTCAGGTTTCGTTCCACTCTGATTTGCTGCCTCTATGGCCAAGCTCTCTCAGTTTTGCAAGGCAGTCATCCACACAGCAGTAGCTATAAAGGGAGGAGAAAGTCAGGAGGGAGCAATGAAGCCAGGCCTGCAGATCTAAAGAGCCCTGGACAGTTTATTTGCAGGCTCCATTCTTTTTCTTCTGCACGTCGCCACTGCACGATGCCTTTTCAATAAACAGCTGCCATAAGCCTTTCCCAAGCAATAGAAAACAGAAGCCCTATCCAGAGAATTGGATGGAACTCTAGGGCTAAACTGTGACAGTAAGTGTCATGTCATCAGGAAACTGCTTGAAATCCTGTATTACTTTCCATGCAAACTAACTTGGGAATTTGGAAGAATACACAACAAATATATAAGAACACTGGCCTTGGATTTTGCAAGACTTGACCCAGATAGAGCATCATCCCAACTAAGACAACTTAAGACCAGTTAAGCATCAAACAAATACCTCAGCTGCTTCCTGTAGTATTTACACAGGGCTGCCCTGAAAGCTATCATTTCATCACGCCTATGAAAATTCTGTTGTGATACAGAGGTCAAGGTGCTGAGCTAAGCCTTCATTTTCTTTTTAAGCAGTATGAAAACCCAGGCACCACTAGAGACTGCAATTATCAAGCAGCAGGCAGGCAGCCTGGGGCAGCAGTGTGTCTACTCTGAGTAGCACAAAACTGTTAGAGGAAAGGCCCGTGAAAACGTACAACTTTCAGGACAACACAGGATCCCTGACACTTTCCCCAAGTCAGGAAGTCCCATAGGACTGGCCTCCAATGTATGGTTTTGCTCCTGCTTTCAAACAAGCCAGAGCTCAGGCAGTCCAGTTCTAATGATGTTTGGTCACAGAAGTCTCCTTCCCCAAGAGTCAGAACAATCAGATTTCATGGGCTTCCACCATGACAAAGTTAAACAATTTCACCATCATTTTTATTTCTTATCTTGGTGTTTTCTAAAGTTTCAGACATCCTTCCTCTTCTTTATCTGTTGCCTCTTTAACGTTACAGAGGCACGAGAAGAGGGGAACAGTCCTTTGCTTCTTGGAAGGACTGAAATCGTCTGATGTAAAGGAGACTCTTAAAGCAGCACCCTCCCACTGCCCCCAGCACAGATCCCTCTTCATCCTCAGCACTGCAGGCACAACTGCTCTCTACTGTGCACCCAGGTCTAAAGAAAGGATGTGTATCATCAGTATCTACAGAAACAGTGTTTCTCTAGCATAGAGTGGTGGACCCACATCCACCACTTCCTATTACCTATTAAAGCAGACCTGGGCCCAGAGCCTCCACAAGAAACACCATTTTCATTTCTCCCTGTGTTTATTCTTTACGCTCAAAATACTCATCAGAAGAAAAGCGTAACTGATACCTGGAACACATGTCAAAGGAAAGCAGATCTCTTCTGGGAAATTGTAGGTAAATACGATTCCTAAAGGTCAGAATACAGCCCGAAAGCACAAAGGAAACATGATCTGGTTTTAAAGTTCAAATGCAGGAGTCAGGAGACTTGGATTATGTTCCTGGCTCTACGACGGCTTTCGTGCACAATCACAAGCAACCCATCCATCCCCTCTGTAATTTAGTTTAGCCAGTTAAAGGCTAGGACACCGACGTAGTGTCACTTTTCAGGCTTCCCATTAAGCCAGTAAATCAGTATTTTGTGAAGCATTTTCTGTTCCTCAGAAAGAAAAAAAAAAGCAGCTAACCTAAGATAGACGCAGTGCTTAGAATTGCAAAGTATTACATTTATGATTGCTATTTACTGAGTCAAATTCTGCAGTGATTTACAACCTGTGCATTTCAATTGGCACCAATTTAATATGACTCACTGCATATTTTAATCCATCATCTGTGGAATCACATGGGATTCTGAGACTATCCAAGAAGCTAACTGCAATAGCAAGGCTCCAAAATCCACCTATTTAAGGTCTAAGCATGGGTTTTGAAGCATCAGGAACAGCAAACTTGCAGATCGAGAGATACCCATTTCATAAACAACTTTGACTTTAATATATAGTCTATTTTTGATTGTTTGGTACGTTGGAAGCTCCTGTCCCTGTTTCAGATTTAGCATAGCTAGCACTACATATTTATTGCTACTTTGAGGCACGCTGACAACTGATGTTCAATCCTGAGGACATAAATTTGCCATTTGCCCCTGATGAAGCTTGGGCACAGGACTGGCATCCTCTGAGCATTTTCCCATTTCAAAGAAATGAAGTAACCATTCACCTGATAGATTTATCAGCCACACTTGACACCTCTTTATGCTGTCAAAGACTGCCAGAAGCCTTAATTGGGTAACTGCATCAATCTGTTTGTACATCTCCTACACATGCGACAACAGCCTCCCTCTGAAGAAACTGCAGAGCTAAGTATATACTTTAGAGGGTGAATCTCAAACCTATTTCTGCTGTTCCTTGCATCAAGAGCACTTGTGCTGTTCAGAAGCCCCACAAGTGACTTGGCCCATGGATCGTACACCCCAGCACCACCCACAGCCACGCTTCCCACACAGCAGGACAGGACCCCAGTGCTAAACCCATGTCTGGGAATGGCGCTGGGGCTACACCCCATGGGACGGGCAGGGCCTGTTGCTGCAGCATCTGCCTTTTGGTCTGGAGATGAGGTGAAAATCCCAACTCCTGCCTAATCCAGGGCGGGAAAAGCGTGTGTTGAGGCGGGGGCTGAGCTTCCCAGAGCCCCACCGGGTTGGCAAAGCGGCGCAGCCGGGAGGCCTCACAGTGCGGCCTGCTCCGCCTTACCTCCCCTCAGACCGCAGGTGGCTGCGAGGAACAGCGAA
>NW_009921563.1:0-25142 GCF_000696875.1 Nestor notabilis | reverse complement strand
TGTTACTGCTTTCCAACTGGACATTGAGCTGATTACCTCAACTCTTTGCGTGCAGCCATCCAGCCAGTTCTTTATCCACTGAGCGGTCCATCCATCAAATTGGTGTCTTTCCAATTTAGAGACAAGGAGGTCGTGTGGGACAGTGTCGAACGTGTTGCACAAGTCCAGGTAGATGATGTCAACTGCTCTGCCCCTGTCCATGAGGCCCGTAGCCCCATCATAGAAGGCCACCAAATTGGTCAGGCAGGATTTCTCCTTAGTGAAACCATGCTGCTGTCACCAACCACCTCGTTGTTTTTCATGTGCCTCAGCATTCTTTCCAGGAGAATCTGCTCCAAGATTTTGCCGGGCACAGAGGTGAGATTGACTGGTCTATAGTTCCTAATTTTATATTAGTTCTTCTACTAGTGTTAACTTGTATAAATAAGGGGAAGTGAGAAGTTGTGAATATATGTCACAATATGCTTTTAATCACTTTGTCTTGCTCATAGACACTCGACTGGAGTTTTATTGTCAGTGTGCGGAGGAGGATTTCTCTGGGCTACGTTTCTGCATTGCTGGGGTGGAGGGGAGAGCTAATGCATAGGCAGAAATATGATGAAGCTTGTTGCACCAAGCTTGTTGGATCAAGCAAGCGTATAATAACAGTAATTTGTATTTATGTACTGCATTTTCCTGAAAACTGTTTAACTCCACAGTTCTCTGTCAGCTTTCTAAAGTGTGAAGAAGGAGTGTGTCACATTCTGTCTTTCTGTGGCAATTGATATTTAGTTCAGCTAAGATTAAGTGGGGAATGCTCAATTGTCTGATGATAATTCTGTAATTATTATTGTCAGTGATTAGGAATCTCCTTGGGTCTCATTTAGTGATTTATTTTCATGCAGTAATATGAAAAAAGGTGTGTAGCTACATTTTGGCAAGTTTTCTCCTGGTGCCTAATCTTTTCAATGGGTATTTGTGGTATATCTGCCATTTCAGCGGGGAGATGTTAATTGTCTTAGTTCTTCACAGCAGAAAAAAGAAAAACTATTTTAGACCACTAAAATTTTCTCCATCCACCTTAACCTGTTACAGTACTACTAGCAAAAGTTCTCATCACTTAGCAAATGAGAAGTCCTGAGTATACGAATGATCTTGCTACTCCTCAGAATCAAAATTGTACAGAGAATTTGGAGGACGCTTGAGAAGGAGGGCAAGTAGCTGTTCTAGCTCATGCAAGGAAATGACATTGATTAAATTCATGTAATGATAAATAGTTAAACTTACAATAAGAGTCACAGTGGCTTTGATTTATTGTTCCAAGTAATGCTGAATACTCAAAAAAATCCCAACCCAAAACAAAAAACAAACAAACAAAAAAACCAAATCCCAAAACCCACAGTAAAAGATCTGACCATGGGATCCTATGAAGTTCTTCTGGTATTTTTAAAAGCTGTAACTAGCTTTGTTTAAATAGTCAACTTTGCTCTTCTCCCAGTAACACTTATTTTATTACTAAGTCTAAATGGAAAGAAAAATAGCATGTTTTTATATCCAGAGTGCCTGAAAGATTTTTAAAGCTGGAAGATAATTTGCATAGTGATGTTCATCTACCATTTTAGCCCAGATTGCAGATTAGCTTGCAATTCCACTTGACTTACTCTCTCTGAATTTTGAGATGTAGGGGTGATTTTGGCAACTTCTGGTTTTGTCCTTGCATTCAACACTTTTACTCCAGGAAGACTGGCTGTGCCAGACAGGTTTATACCTTTACAGGCTTTCTCCTCCTCAGGACCTTGTTTCCTTTTCTTGACAAAAGGCAAGCAACAGGGGCTACCACCAACAGTAATGCACTATGTGAATCTTCAGAAGGTATCCAAAGCCCCCAAACAGAAGTTCAGAATCTGAATTCCCTGGGGTGGACCCACAGTCTCATGTTCCAGGGCATGCTGTTCTGCTCCATGCTTCACCTCTGAGGCTCATTAATTTACTGTATTTATGGGGTAATATTTGTCTTCTCATACCCCTTGTCCTAGATGCAGATGTGGTTAAGGAGTCCACTGATGCCTCCTGCGTGGGGTACTGGAGGAGGTGGTGCGGTTGTGGAGCTGGAGGCCTGTCCCTTTGGAAGGTACAACTTCCAGCAGCATGTGGGATCCAGGGACCTTGCCCTGCTGTGTACTCCCATATGCCAAGGCACAAGCCTCTCCGGGACCAGGCTTGTATGTTATTGTGCTAAGGCATGTACATTCTGTTTGACTTGACTATCCATTCTTTCCGTGTGGCCTTATGTTAAACCTTGTGTGTTGAGTTTCAATTATTGGGAATGCCACCATTGATTCCATAGGATCAGAGACAAGATCTGAATATACTCATTGCTGCTTAGGAACAAGTGGGGAGCTAAATTTGAATTTTTCCACACGGTCTTCTTGCCAGAAGCTGCCTGCATCCTCTCACATCAATCTGTCTTGGTAAGTCAGTCTACCTCCACATATCTACCTGAGCTCTTCTGTGTTCTGAGAGATGTTATATTTGGATTATGTTGAGCACAATGCAAGTATATTCAGTGAGAGCTGTATACAGCTGTATACACTTGTTAATGCTAGCAGTGTTGTGCATGCTGTTAGGCTATAGGTTGGGATGAATTAATTAGCACTGCTATTATCATAGTGTTACTAGTTAATCTTACATTGTAGCCTTATGCTGTAGAAAGCTTTCAGTGATGCCTGTTTTACATATGTAACTGGAATGTGTTGTTACGCAAAAGAAAGGTAAGTTAAATTGGGATTGCTTGGGATTTTTACTTCATGTAGGATGAATTTTCTAGATAAAATGAAACTGGAATCTTGAAGATCACACAAGACTTCTGTATGTGTGTGTTATACAGAGGAGTATATGTGAACCTGCGAACTTTGAATCCCTAAGAGAAGACCTTTGTAATTGTCATGAAGCTTGATCTCATGCTAGAACACTCCAAAATCACTTCGAAAATATTGTTGATGTGTTTGTTATAAGGCACTCAGCATCTTACAGAAGTGCTAGTGTACTTTGGAAGTTAGGATGAAAACTACTTTAAAAGTATCTCCCAGAAAACCACTCTTGCTCTGTGATGCTTCCATACAGCTGTGGGAAATGCTTGAGCTCCTTTTTTTCAAACTGTGAGGGAACCTGTAATTAAAATATAGAAGGATGCACTGAAAAACAAATTGTGTCTTTACTTTCAGAATGCAATGGATTTCTTAGCAATGGGGATATTTTTATTTGTAGAAAAGTAAGACATACTTGGCAATGCAGAAGGCTGCTCTGGTATTGTCTTGAGACATCTGCCCTCAATTAGCTGTTTGAATCAGTGATGTTATGCGTTTGTGTCTTGTTGCCTCAAAAGCTTTCATTGATAGCTTCTTTTGGGAAAGAAGCAGCAGCAGAAGGAAATGTACTCATTTACTGCTTCATTCTGCTGTTAAAATATTGACCAAATTAAATTACATATTTCATTTTTTGTGTGCTTTGTGATTCTCTGATTGAGAAATAAGTTTGAAGACTTTTAAACAAAAGCCTAAGAGATAAAAAATACACTGTTTAAAAAAGTTGGGCTAGGGCTCCCCGTTTATAACTATCATGTGGACTAAAAGACACCCTGTGAACAGAATTTGGTTATGCAGCTATTTGAATTAATGGAATTTATCCTTGAAATAATATTTCAGATGTATTTCTAGTGGTTGGTAAATTAAAAGAAGCAATTACATTTCATGTGTTCTAATGTGAGACAAACACCTTGCCTGATATCTTGTGTTCTAAGCTTCAACAGTTATTGCCAACAGCTTACCTGTCCAAGCTAAATAGCTTTTGGATATCACCAGTATACTTCAAATATAATTTTTTAAATAAATGAGTGCTTTTGGGAATTTCTGGAACTCGCTTGAATATAAGGCAGTGCTTAAGCTGAGAAGATTGTTGGAATAAGATAGAAAAAGCATTTTTTTTTTTAACTTATTGCCAGGCACGTGGGGAGTTGAGATTGTAATAGGTCAATGACAGAGAAATAAGTTTTTTTTAAAGTAATTTTTATAATTTTCCAGTGGTTCTGGAAAATTATACACATGTAGAGTCAAAGCTAGAATAAAATGATGCTGATAATCTTTGAGTGGTGGGTTTATTACAGAAGAATTTCCAAGGACTTTAAATGGTTTGGGTTTTTTTTATTTTTACAGCTGAAATGCACCACCTTCTTCACAGAAAAGAAAGAGGGCCACTGTGATACTTAAAAGTGCATAAACAGCTTGAGTATTGCTGCTCTTGTAGGAAAGATCTGACTTTAGATTTAAATGACTTTCTCATGGGTCTCTCTGAATAATCCTGGTAATACTACACATGCGTCCTGTGAAGACAGTCTTAGCAGCTTAGTCCAGACAGGACATGATTCAGCAAAATCCCTCATGAATTTTATGGGTGCAGTGGAGTTATTTCTGCCCTTTAAAAAGAACATCGTCACAGAAGTAACATAAAACTTAATGGGTCTCTTTTTTATATCATTTAAAATGTATCATTGAGTGGAAGCTGAGCTAGAAAATGGGAAATGTTGATCATCTCTGACATGATAGAGGAATGAATTGTTCCATTCCATATTTCTCTGACATTTTCTTGGTTTAGCATTAGAAAACGGAATAATATTTATGTAAAATTATTATGCCTGGTATTTCTGTGTAGGCTTAGCTTTGTCAGGAAAATGGGTTGCAACTACTGAGTAATTACAGGGTTGGGATTGCTCTTGGATATCGGGATGCAGTAGATTACTGTTCATGACTTAAAAGCTGGCGGACTTTTTGGCTTTCTTTAAAGGGATGTTGTTGATAGCAACTTTTTGTTTCTTGATAAAACACCATCCATTTTGATAGGTTAGTTTTGAAGCTCATTTGTCATTATTAAAAAGGGCCTGTGTCAACTTCTTGCCAGCCAATTCAGATTTGTTTGAATAACATGACTGGTTTATAAATGCTGCCTCCAGAAAACTGCTTTGTTAAGGGATGCTCTATTTCTTCGTGTGCTGTTACTAAACAATTTGAAAAGGGTAAGACTAGTTCACATCAAAGGTCCGAAGTATCTAATGGCCTGTGTGTTCCAGAATATAATACAATTCTTCTAGTAAATGAGTGCATTTGGGGATTCTAACCTTCTTTTCTATTTCAACTAGAAAAATGCCAACTGTTCTTAAGGTGAGAGTAGAAAACCAAGAAACCATTTGACATGCCTGGGGAAAAGGGGCAAGAAAGGCAGAACTAAGGGGTAAGTGGCCTTTGCCTATTCTCCAATTAGCTTCAGGTGGAGAGGTACCAGATAAATGAGAAAAAGGCTGGAGTTCCACTCCCATTTGTGTTTTAAGAAGCATTTCACAGTTAAGCAAGTTTCGGATCTTATGACAGTGGTTTTAACAAAATCCTTTAAAAAAGGAATAAAATTTTGCACTTTAGTGTTTTGAATGGGGAGATCTTCCGTGGCTGGATGACTATGCCAAACAGACCAAGAATTTAGGATTCTGAAATACTATAGAATATTTTAAATTATTTTTACTTATAAATATTTTGGATGGCATGAAACAGAATAAATCTAATCAAAACTGATTCTCTCTTTTCTGTGTCCCTGTAACAGTGGAACTGTTAGATCTGCGATAATTTACATTGGTTAAAACTGTGGAAGAAAAACCCATTGGTAATATAAAGGTACCACCTTTGGCTTGCAACATCCTTAAGCAGCAAATCATCAAAGGCTTGGAGATCACATAAATGAAATTTTGCCCAAAGTAACACTTGTCTTATGTATTCTTCCCTTGACTCCTGCTGCTGGCTACTTTTGGAGCTGAAAGACTTGATGGATTTTGAGTCTGCACTGGTAGAGACATGGGTTGTCATGAAGGTGTCTTAGGCTACTGAGCAGCTCCTGTTGGGTGAAGGGTAGTCCTGTTCTCTGTCTCTGAGTTCAGAGTAAGAGTGCAGGCACCTGAGCAGGTTTTCAGGTGTGGGTCAGGTGGTGACGATGTGCTGCAGCTGCTGTGAGTACCCCATGAAGAGCATTAAGCAGCTTTGTTTCATCTGGCTGTTGGGGTTGGGTGGAGTTGTGTGAGAGCATAGCAATTTTTTGTGTCCAAATCCTGATTCTTGCTTTCTCTACTGTGGGATAAAAGAGACATAAAAGGGGAGGAGAGGGAATATGAGAGGATGAGTAAAGGTTTTCATTTTGTAATTTTTCATTTATTTATTTTTGGTTCATATGCATGGGATCCAGGATACTGCTAGATAGAGACAAAGGCTGGCAGGTTTGCCGTTGGGCTTTGGAATATTTTCCCTCATTGGAGGTACTATCTGGCTGGTCTGATCTGGTATCTACTTCATCAGTCTTTGGTAAGTTGAATGGAGCTATGGGAGCCATTTCATCCTGTGTTTCTAATGATGTGTTGCTGTTGTACTGTTAGTAGTGTGTAAGAAGTTGGGATATTGAAAGGTAGTGTGTGAAGGAAGAAGATAACATCAGATTTGTCATGTCTTAGACTGGTGTGACTGCTGATCTGCAAAAGAAATTTCTGTAATTTTAAAAATGAATACAGCCTTTAGCTCAGGGAATTCCTATGGCAAATATTGGTGGGTACTGGGATTTATATAGCAGTGGAAAGATCTCTCTGTACCTGTGTTATTACTTTGTCTTTTCATAAAGAATCTGGTGTGGGCCAGTCAGAAGCATGATACTGTGCTGCACATCGACCTTTGGTTTGACCTGGAGTAGCCACCCTTAAATGATGATTTGCTAATCCTGCTCTATAAAAATAAAACACTGATGATCTGTCTGCCTACTTCTGGAATTCCTTATTTCTTTTCAAACACCCTTTAAAAGAAGGGTAGATGGATTTTCTCCATATTGGTGAGCAAAGCAATGTGATCTGACCTGAAATTGTTATTTTATTCCACCAATTCCTGATCTAAATCTTGCTTTGCTTACTAGGCATAACCTTAATGCTATCTCTGGGCTAAGTTGGCATACCTATTTTGGGCTGCTCTGTTCTTTCTCCCTTTTATAACTCTTCCATCAGTGTCTTGTGGTACAGAAAGTTGAATATAATATTTGTTTTTTTTAATCTCGATTTGAAATCAGAATTGATTGAGACCTACTGAGTCTCATTACAAAAATGACTGCAAGTAAAGTAGCCAATAGTTCTCCTTACTCCCAGTGTCAGGGCTTTTCACAAATATTTTTTATTTTAAAAGATCATTTCTGGATAAGATTCCTGAAGTTACATTTTATTATTGTGCTGGAAAAAGGTGAACAACACTCCAGTGGTTAACCTGTGGCACTGGATTTTGGGGGAAAATTAACTTAAGGTGAGAATTCTGATATTCCTACTTGTATTGGAACTCGCATTCTTAGGAATAAGAATTAGAACTCCTTGACTAAGTGAAATTAAATTTTATGCATTTCAAATGCTTTAAAGATCTTTTAAATAGGTCACATTATTAAACAAGTTGGATATTTAATGGTGTTAGGAAATTACACTGATCACTGTAAATCTTTATCCTTACAACATGCACTGGTCATTTTTGTATTCTAATATACTTTCTGCATACCATGTGAAAAATATTTAACTGATATAAATTCAGATAGCTTTGCTGATTTCAGTGGATAACTAATAATTTGCATTATGAACTGCAATTATACACTTTTCCTGCAGAAACAAAGTATGATGGTTGCTAGCAAGGGTGCAGCTGATAAATACCATGTGGGTTTTATGGTGAGTGGGTGGAAATGATCTGCATTTTATTTTTATGAAGGAAAGGGAACACATAAATTACTTTGTTCTTTCTCAGGAATCATGTATGTGCCTGCTACAGTAAGCTGGTCTCTGGATGAGAATATAGAGCTGTTGGCTAAAATATTAGCAGTTATTGCTATATTTATAAACAAGGGAATATTACATAAAAACAATCCTATTTTTTTATTTCTTTGTGTGTATGTGACCTTGAAACCCCCATGACAAACCACATTTTCTGTATTTGCTTTATTTCAATGCCACACTATCTTTTTAGCACCATGACCTGACAACCTGGATTTAACAGGACAAAACATTGTCAGGAATATCAATTCTGGTTGCTAGGTATTTGAGTGCTGAATTTTTTGAAAACTGGGCAAAAAATGATATTCAGTCAGTACTTAAAAAGTTGAACATGTGTCACTTTTATTTTCTAGTTTGTCCTGTTAATAATGTCACTGTGAAATACAAAATACTCTCAATAAAGACAACATACGGATAAAGATGAAATCTTGTCAAATCAGTCTTGACTGATTTAGCCTTGAGAAAAGGTGGCTCAGGGGTAACCTTATTGCTTTCTATAACTACCTGAAAGGAGGTTATAGCAAGGTGGGTGTTGGTCTCTTTCCCCAAGTAACAAGTGATAGGATGAGGGGAAATGGCCTCAAGCTGCACCAGGAAATGTTTAGATCGGATATCAGGAAAAAATTTCTTCCCTGTAAGGGTTGTCAAGCATTGGAACAGGCTTCCTAGGGTCATGGTGGAGTCGCCATTCCTACAGGTATTTAAAACACGTAGATGTGGCCACTTCATGTGGACATGATTTAGTTGTAGACTTGGCAGTGCTGGGTTAACAGTTGGACTCAATGATCTTAAAAGGTCTTTTCCAATCTAAATCATTCTATGACCTTATGAAAAACAGATTCTTGTTAAACTGCTGATACAGATTTTCTAATGACTTTACATGTTTGGTGGAGAAAGATTAAGCAATTTTTTCTTTTTTTTTTTTTGTCATCTAAATTAGAAAAAAGATGAATCGCATTCCAGCTCAAAAATAGCTAGTATGGCAGATAATGTTTCTTCCCTTCAGCTAACAGATGATCACAGGTACTGCATCTTACTACAGTTGAGTGTTTTCATAATGCTTGGAAGACCTTTCATGCTACTGTCTTTATTTGAGTTTGACAATGTTTGTTACTTTTCTTTAACAAGGACATGGAGGTCAGAAGCTCTGTGGTACTCACTCTGAAGCTAAAATTTTAACTTTAGAGTTTCTTGAGAAAGAATTAGGAATGTTACTCTCTTTCAATGATTCTTTACCAAAATGTTATGTGTGCCATAGCAGAAGTAGGTGGGACACTTTCCTTTTTAAGCTGTTCTCTAGGATGCAAAATTTACATTTTACTGGTGAGAGGGCCAATGGTGGTTATTGATGAAAAGCAGAAGTAATGTGTGTGTACTTGTGTCCGGCTTTTTTCACGCCATAGTATGTGCACCTGGGGGCAGAGCAGGAAGATGGGCGGGTCTCACAGTGGAGAAGTGCAAACCAATGTTGCTCTGGGGATTATAGTTACAAAAATACTACAGATGGTCTTGGTCTAGACACTGTTCTTTAAAATGACATTAACATTCTAATAATAAGATTTTTCCAGGTAAGTAATTTCTTGGTGACTCCTCAGATAAGACTAGCTCACTATTTACTTACATAACTACATAAAGACGTTGTCTACAATGTTTTATCTGGAATGAAGTCAAATGTCCACTTCTGGTAAAATGAAAACAGCTAAGACTCTCCAAAATATTTAACTAAGTTCTTCTGCAGTTATTGTGATAGCAAATCATGGAGTTGTGCAAGTGTAAGCCTTTTCTACTAGGAAGTCACAAACCTGCTTAATAAGAAAGTGTTTAATAATTATATAAAGGCTTATTCTAAACTTGCAAATTTTCACTTCATAGAAAGGATTAAATATGAAGAAGTTGCACAATTTCTTGTTAGACTCAAGACTCAGAGGGATATAGAACAAGTTCAGAGTATACAGTATCCTCATTTCCTGTGGCTGACTAAATTTATGCTGAGGTCACATTTGGAGATAAGTAATCTTTTGATGTTCTGATAATCAAATTGTCTAGAAAAATTCACTGTGTTATCATAAATCTGCATCTGTACAGTCATTTTATGCAGTTTTTAAAAAAATAGATTTTTGACCTGATAGAAATGCAAATATTTTTTAGGAGTGAGAAAGGACCATCAGTGAGGAATATATGTTTGAGATTATTCCTCTTTAAAATCTAACAGGTAAAAATTGTAGATACTTTTTGAAAAATATACTACATCCTCATATCGCATCCCAAGGAAAACCTTGACTGTCTCATGCTTAACTGATTGCCGTAATAAATTCTGAGTCTGTCGTGGAGAAAAAACTGTAGATTTGGTGCTGGTAAAGTTGGCAGGTTCTGCCTCCTGCTAGGACAGGAGCTGTAGAGGCAAGGATATTTCATGAAAACACCTGATCATTAATGCTTTTTCTTTAAAGGGGTGATTTTAGCTAAAGTGTTAGCTGGATGTTTGCTGGTAAACAAATGGTAACTTGTGTAGAGTTTTAAACAGTAAATGCCATACGAAAAGCAATATATAGCTAGAGGCCAGTCTATAAAGAATTTCTGTAGTGTTGCCAGCATATAGCAAAATTAAGCAGCTGTTTTTGCACTGGCTTCAGCTTTTAGCTGGCCTCATATGGTCTGGCTGGATTACGTTATAGTAATCTGTTCCTGATGTGACAGTCATAGAATCATAGAACAGTTAGGGTTGGAAAGGACCTTAAGATCATCTAGTTCCAACCCGCCTGCCATGAGCAGTCTTGGGTAAATGTATCAATGAACATAGCTGGAACTGTGTTTTTTTACAGATTTCTTTGTAGGAGTTGAAGAGATAAAAAGCAGTTCTTGCAACTTATGGCTACCCATTTGAATATGGGTTTCTCAAGAATTAATGAAACCATTAGGTATGATTCTGTATGAAAAGAAGTGGAGTTTAGTTCTTCCCCAGAAGAGCCACATGCACATGTTAGGATTTTTCTTTATCATTTACTTATGAGTTGTTTTAAAAGACCAATTGTGTGCCCTCCAGGTAGGGGAAGGTTTCTCTCTGTCCTGTTGGGAATCCATTAAACCAGCTCAGTAAATGGGACAATATTCTCTGTATCATTTTCACCTGACCACTGCTTCTATTAAGTTTGCCTTGGTAGAAGCCACGGCACTGTGTCTCAGTTGCTGTACCTCAGAGCAAGGCTCTGTACTCTTCTTACATTTTGTTAGTACTGGCAAACAAAAGCACTGAAATGATCTCCTGCTGTTCTGATAGATTTTCTCAATTTTCTTGGTGGTATTTCAGTTTTGCCTCAGCAGCCTTAGCCAGCTTGTGGCTGTATTCATGCACGGGGTCAGTAGCTCCAGTAAACGATGTAGATCTGATTCATGTGCTTCAAGCCTGAAAAAATGATTGCAACCTTCTGTTTTTCCACAAGGCAGTCTGACAGAACAAAGGATTGTATGATATCAGCAAAGTAAAACTGTGCCTGACTATGATCCCTTTAAAACATACCAGTTATGTCTTTTCACTGAACTGAAGAGTGGCATAAAATCTTTGCACTATCCTGTTGAGGAGGAAGGGCTACATTTTTCTGTAGCTAGCTCATGGGAACTGCCAAAAGCAAATACATTCATCATATGCTGGAAACTGTTTATATGTGAACAATTCTTTAAAAGAAGCATTAATTAGTGGCAACCTTAAAAGTGTTGGTGCATTATATGGGGCAAGGTCAATTCAATTTGTCCTTCTGAACAAGTGATTGCAAATGCTCCAGTACTGATATTCTGTCCTAAGTCCAACAGATCCCTGTAAGATGTGACTGGTTTAATGTGTGTTATGAATGTGTGTTTAGTGCATTTAATGGTGACATATTACACAGTTTGGCTTTTTGTTTCTGAAACTACAGAGGTGAACTTCTCCCTGCCTCAGATTTTCTGGTGGAAAAAATGCTCTAATAAATTATGTTTTAGGAAGCAGGGTGTGAAGAATGGTAGATGCTTAAAATAGGGTCAGAAGTCATAGAAAATCAAAAAGAGTGGGGAGGACAAAAAGGCCTAATGTGCCAGTTCATACTTTCTGTGGGATTTGGCTAAGTATTTCAAGTTTTGAGTTCTGACAGGGTTCTACTGTGCTGATCACATGCTTACTAATGGTTTTTCATGCACTGCTTGATTATAGATTATGGAGATGAGACTTGATGCCTGAAAGTGGAAAATACTGGATTAGTCTTGCTCCTCAGTGGCAGTATTCCTTTAGGCCAATGCAGAGTAGAGTGCTGGC
Source organism: Nestor notabilis (assembly GCF_000696875.1). Taxonomy (NCBI): domain Eukaryota; kingdom Metazoa; phylum Chordata; class Aves; order Psittaciformes; family Psittacidae; genus Nestor; species Nestor notabilis. The sequence continues at coordinate 13,002 of NW_009921563.1, read as the reverse complement.
AGACATTGGGTGTTGTCCCAGGTATCTTGGACATTTTATGAAAAAGTAATGCCAACTGTTTCCTACCCCATATTACCAGTTTCAACACTCTAATGTGTAGCAAGCAAGGAAGTAAACAGTTTTCTACTTAGTCACATGAAGGGAACTTGTGAACTTCTTTAATGAAATATGGGTATATTTCATTAAAAAAAAAAACCTAACCAAATTATAATGTTGTAGCTGTTGGAAATATAGTCCTTAAAGTTATGGATTTACAACTTGTCTAAACTGTGATGTTTCTGTTTAGTTGATCTTGCCATGCAGGATTGCTAACTTCTTAAAAATTAGTTTAAATTTTGAAGGAAGTACTATATAACAGCTTTATTATAAAGCATATGAGGTAATAGCTTCATAACCTTATCATGATCCTTTTACATTTGTAAAGGTACTGCCTGTAAAGAAAACAAGACATATTTTTTTTTTCTGGTCCAAATACCGTATGTATATATTGTATATGTACCTCTCACCAAACACTTGCAAGCAGGGGAAACAAAAGGCAAAATGAAATAATTGGTGCAAATACAATGACAAAATGACATTTCTTAACTTTTGTAGAAAAGATTATTTACCTTTGGGAACTTTTACCATAGTATAAATAATTTTCCCCTTCCCTAGAAAATCTGAAAATGGAACAAATGTGACCATGAAAAAAGATAAACCCCAAAGACTCCTGTCCCCCCAAAATGTTTGTATTTCTCATTAAACATTGCCTGATTAAATACTTTCAACATCATTCCTTTAATCCTCTGCATGTATTTGTTTGTGAAGGAAGGCAATATGTATTTAACCACAGATAACATCGTATCAAGTATTTTATCTGATGTTTTTAGTCATTAATAAAAGTGCAGGACTATCTGTTAGGGCTAGTGTGTGTTATCAGTCAACATCGCTTAGTAACAGCTAAATGATTTCTTTCCCCTCCTTAATGTATGGTTCAATGTAAATGCATTTTATGAGAAGGCACATAGGAAAAATCTGACACAGTTGTGAAGAATATACAATTTCTGTAAAGCAAACAATTAGAATTATATAATACCTTGAATTTTGCATTACCTAATGCTTTGAGTTTTCAGCAACCTAAGTTAGTTCTGTAACTGTGTGTGATGATTGGGTGGCATATCTAAATTAAACAACTGAAGTAGGAAAAGAAATTTGAAAGTAAAGTAGATGCCACTTTGACACTGTGTTTGAACTCCTTCTGATTTCTTATGGGAATCTGTATTTTTGATCAGGATGGGTGAGCTTTTTTGGTAAAAAAAGCTAAAACCAGAAGTTTTGTGCATTTTACAAACTATTCAAAACTCACTCAAAGCGCTGAAATAACTTCCTTATCTTTGGCACCTCATCTCTCTGGATATAGACCTCTTTCATCTGCATTTGACTCCATAAAGAGAGGACAAGGCAAAATAAGACTCTCTTCCCCCCCCGTTGTTGCTTCAGTCTTTTCTTTGTTACAACCTTACCTTCTAGCATTTTCATTCCATTCTCCTTAAGAAGCTCTGGAATGGACTCATGCCAGCTTCTTCACAGATCTTACTATTTTATTTACAGTTATTTATCTTCCCATATTCTCATTCCTTTTCTTGTTCGTGCTTCAGACAATGTGTTGTTCTTAAACTTGAATATTCTGAAGCATGCAATGCAGCCTGTCATACCAAATTGCAAGATTTGTAGGAGAAAAATAGACTATTGAAATCAGTCCTTGGTAGACAATTGAAAGAGTCTGTTCTCCCTGCCATTAACAGTTTTTCTAATTTAAAAAAAAAAAAAAAGGTAATTCTTGAGCTACCTGAATTAGCTTTATTTCCTGTTATGGATAAAAGTATACTTCAATATTTCTAGTCTGTTACAGTCTCTACATGTTGTATTGATTTGTGTGTTTCTAGCAAATGCAATCAATGATTTTGATATAACAGAGAGAAAATTGTAGTCTGCATTCCCAATCTTATTTCTAAATCTCAAACAACAAAGTGAAACTCTGTTGAAAAGCACATCTTTCAATTAGATTTCTTATGCATTCACAATAATGAAAGAATCTCAAGAGATTTCAGGGGAAGGCAGATATTATAAAAAGTGCCAGTCAACTACCAAATGAATATTATTTTGGGGTACTGATCTAATGTTTAATTATATCAGAGTGGAATTGATAGTTTTCAATAATCTTGTTAGAGGACTAAAACAACTTTTGCTCACAAGGGACTAATTATCAGTATATGTTTCCAGATGAGCCTGTATTCAAATTACCATTGTGGTATCACTTCCAGACTTTGTTTTTAGTCTGGTTTTTTTTTCATAGGTGACTGTAAAGTCATGAAGTGATGAAAGATTGATGAAGTCTGTCATGGAAAAACTACTTAATCTTTTTCCTGCTGGTAAACTTGAAACTTAAGAGACACTCACCCTCTTCCTCCCTCCCCCCCCCCAATTGGACTATTGCCTTGTACTGCGTTTGTGTTGCGTAAACAAAGCATCTGGTCTGGTTGTTGAAGTTGAGTGACACAACTCAACTAAATCTGAATTTAGCTGTGCAGTATCTTTTCATCTGAATTCTTATCACTATGAATTTTTTGAGTCATAGTTTTAGTAGGAACAGGCTTGAGAGAGAATGTGTTGTTTGGTGAATTTTTTATGACTCAACCTCAGGTACCTAAGCCAGAAATGGAAATGAGCACAAGAGTGGTGGTCCTGAATGCTAAACCAAATACTAATACTAGAACTGAACCAGCTGGGAAGCCCTTTTGATAGGGAAAACTAATTCTCCACAGGGGAGTGGAGAGGGGTGTTGCTATTGTCAGTCAGTGTAAATGTCTCATCCCCCACTTATGGGACTGTGAGGTCCTAGAGAGAGAGATTAAAGGGGAGCCAGGAACACAGCCAAGACTGGGATGGAGGAGTGAGCTGGAGGCATTCACCTCTTCTGGTGATAAAACTTATATGTAAAGGCAAACCATACTCGAGAGCATGACTCCATGACTAAGTCAAACCGAAGTGGGGATACATGTGGTTTCCCTTTGTTGCCATCCTTAACCACATGGTTACATGTTCTTTGCTGCAGTATTGAAGCATTGATGCTTGACTGACAGAAAGGAGAAGGATGGTTCAGGCTCTGGAACAGCTGAAACCAATTGAGAGAAAGCAAGACTCATCTGTGTGAGGTGGAAAAGCAGGTCCTAGAACTTAGCAGTCTCAAAGTCTGTAAAATTGTAAATAAAAACGTAGGCATGAAGGTGGCATTATAATTACAAGTTCAGGCGTGGCTGTATCTTGATGGTTCAGAATTACAGTTGCATTTGGTTGTAACACGTTTGTTTTTCAGTGCTTTCTGCTATAATCAATTTGTGGGTGACCTTTCAGCAAGTTAGTTGTTCTCTTTGGTTCATATGATAGAGCATTCTTGCTGATTTTAAAATTATTCATTAGGAATTATGTAAAAGAAGATGATTTCAATACCTGATTCTAAATGTTTCTTGGAAAAAGTCTGTTTGACCTACCTATACTGATATTTCTGAATGAAGTGTAGTGACCCAGGTGTTGAGAATTCATTCTTGTTAAATCTAATTCCTTTATATGAAAGATACTAATCAGCAATTGTGAAGTGGTAGGAAAAACCTGATGCTTGCTATAGGGGAACTAGGATTTGAGATGGTGTTTGGCTAGAGAAAGCCAAGGGAGTTACTGAAAGTAAAGGGAAAAATATTAAGCTTTATAGTGTTTTATTGAGAGGAATATTCATGAAGCTATTTAAGGTGGGACTGATGAAATTGAAGGTTTTTCGAGCAAGAATTTGATCCTGTCCTGAAGTTGCTTTAGGGAGAATTTGAACTGCAGACACTTTGACTTAAAAACTCATTTAGATTTAAATAAATTTAGATTAGTCATGCTAAAATTTGTAGTATATATTGTTTAGATAAGATACTTTCGTGTTACCGTTGAGCCAGTTCTTCTTTTGGAGTGGCAACAATTGTAGATGAATTTCTTTTTCTGTTCCCCATCCTCCTCTTTGGCAGTAACCAAGAATTACAAGAAAAAAAAAAAAAGGCTTGTAAGCAAAGTTATGTGTAGAAAAGATTATAAACAATAATACATGTGGAGGCCCTGTACTTTAATTTGTGTGTTTGTCTGAGGCCTTTATTTGCTAGAACACCTTCCCATGCCGTCTATAGTAATCAGTGCTGGCAAAAATTTGTACTGATGATTTATTTGGATGTTTTATTTCAGTATTATAGGCAAAAGAAATTGAGCACATTAGCTTTGCCTTTCGTTTTGAGTACAACAGTTTGTCAGCTGAACACATCTGGCCTTTGACAAGACGTGCTTGTTTTTGATTACCTGCTGAAGATGTAGTGCAGGCATATACAAGTTTGGTAAACATGCTGAGTGGGCAGTTTCCTTACCTCCCGTGCTCCTTAACAACTTGTTTTATATAGAATTATACTGATGCAGTTTCTGTCAGTGAGGAACTTTCACCAAGTCATTAATTGCTTCTGTGAATTTACATGCTGTGCTTTTGACAAAATTGATTTTAGGTTTAATATGTTGTGGTTATGAAAATATACAATAAAGCAGTGATTTTTAAGATGCTGGATCTTAAAGGAAATAGGAGGCTTATTCTTTTTGTGTGTTTTACCTGCAGATGATGCAATTACTCTGTGTAAGTCTGCTTAGAGAAGAGAGCTAGAGAGCATGAAGAGTTTAATGAAAGATTCATTGACCTTGATCCCCACACTGCTTACATGGGCAGTGTCTACAATGGGACACAAGAAAGCCTTTGCTTAACCAATATAGTTCAGCAAAATATATCTGTAATATTTTTCTTTAACATTCTTCATTATGACAGTCATGAGAGCTTTATATTGCTGCATCAGCTGTTTTTACTATTCTTTTTTTAGTTGCTATGTTTCGATTTTTTTTTTTTCTTAAAAGGGAAAGAAGATGCATAGCTAAAGCATAATGACTTACCTGATGAATATTTTTAATGTAACAAAGACATTTAAATAAGACTTGACAATTTGACTTATGATGTATGGCAGAGAGAAGGGAAAAATGCTTTAAAGGGACTGTACTGCTCAGAGACATTCAGCAAGCTCTGCAAATCAATACTGAGAATGACGGACTCATATATCAACCATGACTCTGCACCAGCTTGAATGTAATGAGAACTCCAGTAATTTGGCTCTGCTATGGTTGAATGCTGCTTCTGGGTGAAATTTCATGAGCGTGTTAAAAGTGAGACCAAGCTTCTTCTGTCTTAGCAGACAGAGGTAATTTTAAAAATAGTAATACTTGCTCTTGAAATAAAACTTGGGTGAACAGCAAACTGTAGCTGTATGAGTATGTGAGAAAAAGTGTATGCATTACATTTCAGCTATTTTTTTCCTCTCTTTTTTTGTAGTGGTTTTGAATTGCCATTTCCTTATCAGATAGATTTCAGGGAAAATCTGTAAATGAAGAGGCAAAGTATTTACAGGCAAATCATGAGAAACTGTTGAGGTTTATATTGCAGGTTATTGGAGTAATTAATTCTTTGGCAGATGTTAAAAAAGAAGAAAGAAAAACAACCCCTTTATGTTTACTTTTTCCAGTGCTGCTCTCTTTATGCCTCTCTTACCTTAAAAAGTGATGTGTTTGTTTGCTCCTCTTGCAGCTATTATGTGAGATTTTACTATAGCCTGAGATATTGTAAAATAAAAAAAGGCTGTTCTTATTTTCCATTATACCAATGGAAAAAACCTCAGATTTGGATGAAGTCTCCTTTTTGGTGTTAGTTTTAGGCCTTTGTTTTAAGAAATTCTCCTAGTGTAATAGACCCCTGCATTCTGATAAGATTAGAATGACTTCCAAGGAATTATTGTTGTACCAAAATCGATTAGAATCAAATGACATTTACATGGTGATCACAGTCTAGCAGAGAGCCTCTGGAAGCCTCATAGAATGGTTTGGGTTGTAAGGGACCTTCAAAGGTCATCTAGTCCAACCCGCCCTGCAGTGAGCAGGGACATCCCCAACTAGATCAGGTTGCCCAAAACCACATCCAGCCTGGCCTTGAATAGTGCATCTGTTATTTCTCTGGGCAACCTGTTCCAGTATTTTGCCACCCTCAGTGTAAAAAAATTTCTTCCTCACTCATGAAGGAAGAGGATTGACTACTGTTAATACACAAACAACAAAACTCTCAATTTCCTAGCTTTTAGATTGCTTTCTAAATTGTCATTGTTTTCAGAAATCAGAGGTTTGTTCAAAGACAAGTTATATTTTTGATAATTGGCAGGAAGTGCCACTGGGATGGGAAATCACTTGGATGAATAATAGAAGGGTATGTTCCCCTTGCCCTGCCCTCCATAATGCAAGTGTCTTTCTCTGGTTGCCAAGCTATATCTTATGCTCTGTAGGTTTCAGTAACTGCTATAAGATATCCAGATGGCTGGAAGAAGTTAGTGTTGTGGTTTGCTTTTTTTTCCTTCCCCCTTTTTTTCCTGTACCAAAAAGTAGTGTGCTTACTTCCATCCTTCCATATAGGTATTTAAAGGTCTTCTGCAGTAATCCTTGTCTGTCCCTTTCACAGTGTGCTGCTGCAATGTGAGATTGAGGCATAATAGGAAGCTGAACTTTGCCCCTCAAATTTAGAAATGGTTAAATTTTTGAATTTTCAGAAACTGAAATAAAAATAGTTTTCAATCCAATTTAAAAATAATTAACATTTTTTTTTATAAAACAGCTGTTTAAAATTATTTTTAATTTATCTCCACAATTAAAACTAATTTTCAACAGGTTTTCATGTATTTGTTATTTTCCCCATAATGACATTAATTTTAAAATGTGCAATTGTGGAAAAAAAAAAAAGTTTAATTACAGCATGAACAGATGGTACTTGAGTACTGAAATGACCTTTGAATTGAAACAGGATTTTTTTATTCAAGGACTTTCTGACTTCCTCTTAGCTTTTAAAATTGAACTAGTGAGAGAGTCTGTTACGCCAGAGTTTGCGCTGAGTACTGGTCCATGAATAGATCTTATTTGAGGCAGTAATCCTGAACTAAAAATGTGTAGCAGGGTGAAACCCTTTTCTCTGAAGTCTTACCTTCCTTTCTGCCTATCTGTGTGATACTCCTGGTACCCAGGCAGGATCTAGCCTGAACACCTCCCAGTGCTAGGAGGATAAGTAGGGGGTCCTTGAACATTGAGCTCAAGAGTGAGTTGTCCAGTCCCACTGTTTCTAGTATGCATCACAGTCTCATTTCTAACTGATAAGCTTTTCTAGTGAAAGTTTTGTAGAACAGTTAGTGTCGTCCTTCTGGAAGACACCTGATTAGATGCTCTATCTCACAGAATAGACCAAATCAGTTAGGAGGAGGAGGAGGATGTTTGGCCTTTTGGTGCTCAGTCAAGTTGATATTCAGTAATGTAGGTGGCACCTGAATGCTGGAGTGATAGACATAGTAGAAAGCATGCAAATGGGATTTTGCCCTATTTCTGTCAATATATAGAGGTAATTAATGGCATAAGGCGAAATGCCACTCCATTAGGCAACTGTTCAGCACATTATATTAAAACATGAGTCACTTGGTAGGACAGGAATAGCCATTGTAGAGGAAGCTGTTGGGCTTTGACAGCCTTCATGAGGAAGGCTGTTAAAAGTCATAAGAATTTGAAATGAAAAATATTCAATATATTGCCAAAAATCTTCTTTCCAGGAAGAGATACTTTACATCCCATCTTAAAATTAATTTTAAAATGAAGAAATCTTAGATACAAGAAACTAAGTTTGTTTTTTGCGTTTTAGAATCAATTTTTTTAAACTCATTTATTATTGAGTTATTCCTTTGTCTGTAGAGCATCCTTTTGTTGTAACTGTTTGTTCCATTTATATCATTTGTTAGTTATTCTTGAGGTGCACATGAGCTTGTCAGAACCCAGGACAGTACCTGCGCTTACCTGAATAGTGGGGCTTGTCTGGAAAGGGTTCTGCCTCCTCCCCTCTCCTCCTTAATATACGTTGCTCTACAGAATTTTCTGCTGAGAAGTACATGAAGAGCAGTCATTCTACAACGAGGCTTCATTAATAGTAACTTGCTTGATCTTACTGCTACTCTGACACTCCTGTTACAAACAGAAATTGCCTGGGTAGGTTAAAAACTGGTGAGGGATTTAATCTCTGTGCCTTTTACCAACCTCATTTTTAACCAATATGTACTCTGTCTTGAAGATGAGTCATATCACATGTCTTTCTGCTGCTGTCTCTGGAAGAAGCTGCACTGTCTAGCTTTCATTCACCCACGTGGAAGCTTGTGCTGGTGCTGCTGGTGGTGCTGGACCTGCATGTTTCCTGTGGTTTTGGATGCCCTCCAATGGAAAGGGATGCGATGGCTGGCACAGAGGAGCACTCGTCCTTGATACTATTAGTACACTTCCCAGCAGATAATTTCTCATGTGCCAGTGCCTCTACAGAGAAATAATACAGTGTGCTCTGTAGTTTTTAGTGAGAGATGGATGCCAGTTCCCACCTTCCTTTTCAGTTGGCTATGATAAAATTAAGTGCGCCAAGCCAAAACTAAACATGGATCAAACTGTGTTAAGAAAAGTTGGTGGTGGGGTGTGTGTGTGTGTGGGAGAGAGATGACTTGTTCTCATTTGTTCTCTTCTAAGAAACACTGCTATGGTCTGAAAGATTGCTACTTGTCAGGAATCTATCTCCTGTTTCATCAGCATGCAGTTGTTTGATTTCTGGTCCCTCATGTGTTGTGACAAGTTCGTAAGAAACTAATGCTGCTTTTGTGACTGCTCAGAAAGAAGTGAGAGGGATGTTATCTAGAATGGTACTGCAAACATGCTTTCACGTAGGGACCCCATTATGTTGTTTACAGCTTTTATCTTCCACCATGTGCTTTGTGTTTTAATCAGACCATGTCTAATTCAGTTCTGGGGGTTTGTTTATTTTATCCTGCCCCTACTGGAGATGATGATTAATGAACAATATATATGACTTGGTTTGTTGTTTGGTGGTTTGTTTTGGGTTTTGTTTTGATTTCTTTTTTTCTTTTAATTTTTTAACCTGCTGTGTATGCAGTGCTGCATGCCGCTGCAGTTTCTCTCTCCTTTTTGTATCCATTGGATAACTGCTTTCCTTACCCCTTCCCGTCTTTCTCTTCTCCCAGTTTAAATCTATTTAGGCTTGCTGATACCTCCCAGGAATATTTAGCTTCTCTAAAAAGTTTGTGTGTTTGCATATGTCTATATATACATAATATATATACATAAGCAGATGTTTGTGTATATTTTAAATCAGGTGTGTACAGTATTTAGTATTCAGGTGGAATAGTTGGTTTTGTACATGTAAAAATTAATTGTAGGGCAGATTGTATTTGTCTTTAAAGATGAGTACAAAACAAAAACCTACTGTGTTTCTTTTCTTTTCCTACAATAACCATTGCAATAAAAATTCAAATTCATAGAATATTTGTCACACAAACAACTGTTCCTGCAGTTATAATTCATAAATAAGGGCAGCAATTTAATTCCGAATAGCCTCTTAGCAGATGTCACAAAAGGGAAAACAGTCTAGTTCTGTAATGAGGAGTCTGTTGTTCTCTGAGACAAGCCTGAGAAGAGATAACGTGCATATGGGACTGATACGGAGGTCATGTAAGGAGGAATCTTTTTAATTTAATTAAAAACATAATCCTCGAGAGATTCCGTAACCCTCTACAGTTGGATTTTATGGGACTGCACTGTTTGCAAGCCAAAAAGTAAATGAAATTTTGACATTTAAAGATGAGAAAGTATCACTTTTTTGCCAAGAAACTTATCTGATGGAGAAAGAATTAGTGAAATATTAAATGTCAATTTGCTGGCACATACAAAGTAGGCAATGCAAACCTTTGCCTTATGGAAAGATAATGATACAAACAACTTTTCTTCCACACTGACTTGATCTGATAATTTCTGCTTCAAGGATTTTCCATAGTGGAATATACAATGTTTGTAGATGGTGGTATTTTCCAGTGTTCATAAAAGCTACTGCATTAAGCATGCATTTTAAAACTAAATGGTACATTAAGAATGTAACAAAATGTCTGCATTATGATACTGCCTTGCATTTTCTGGGAACCAGCTGAACAATATAATAAACTACTTTAAAAGAAACAATAGTCTATGATAGTGAGAATTGTTTTGCTTGATGAATCTTCATTTTATCAACTGTTAATGAGCCTCATTTGCACTTCTCCAGCTGAGAAGAGAGAAAGGGTTTGTTATTTTACCTGACTGAAACACCTTATCTACTGGTCATGTTACTGGTTCAGCATTGGTCTGATAGCCAGGGGTCATCCTTCTATGAAGCTGCTGTTCATCACCTCTGTCTTGCTAGAATGACATTAATTTATATATCATAAAATTCCTGGACCAGTAACTGATCTGAGCAGTCTGAGATGCTGATGGCTTACGTCAATATATAGGCATCTGGTATGTAATGAATTTTACTTCTAGAATAGATAGATGCAGGAATACTGAAATAATGATTAGCAAAACTGGGCTGGTGCTCATTTGGTTTGTAGTCTGTAACTTTTTAGGGATGGCATTTACATAATTTGTTGTAATGAATGGTAAAAAGCTTTTTTTCAAATTCTAATGTTGCACCCCAATCATTCGGAAAAGCATCAATTATCTTGAAATGAGCTGGTAGTTACCAAGACTCTTTGGAATAAGTTACCAGGACCATATGAAAGGCTGGATTCTCAAGTCTTTCTAGCACTGTATCTTTAATTTGTTAGGGTGACTCCACAGTAACATCAGCTCTTGTCAAGTAACAGTTATTAAGCGTGAGTTGCTGGCATGGAAGGTGAGTGTCTGTACTAAGAGAAAGGCGAAGTTCCTCATAGGCCACGAACTGGTAGAACTGGGTAGCCTTTTCCCCTACATTGTACTGTGTGCTCTTTCAACTAAAAAAAATTATTCTAAACTTCTTGGGTTAACAAAAAAACGTATTTCTCTCCTGCATCAACCCATTTCAGGATTCTTTGACTGGTTGTTCTGAGTTTTCTCATTTATATCTTTTATTCTGTGTCCAAGAATAATTTTGTATTGAAAATCATGGATGCTCTCTATGTTACATGTATTAGCTTAAACTATTGCAGGCTCCTCAATTGCTATTTACAGCATATAATCATTTACAAGAAATGAAGGTATAGTGGATAAAGTAGACCATCATAAGATCTTAGGAAAACTGCTATGTTAGTTCATAGAATAGTTAAGGTTGGAAAGGACCTTAGGATCATCTAGTTCCAACGCCATCTGCATCCATTTACATATATCTTGTATATTAAATGTATTGTGAAGACAAAGATGGATACAACACAGTGGAACAAGAAGCCTAATGCTTTCCTTCTATGTATTAAGAGGTGTGTACTTAAAGAGGGGCTGCATATGTGCGTTCACACACCTGTGTGCAAGGTGTGTGAATCTACAGGTGGGAATGTTATGCTCCCAACTTTTGACAAATTGAGCATGGTTCAATGTATGTCTCTTATTCATGACCTATTTGTAGAGACACACTTGCAAGCTTCAATTTGGTGATGCCGGTGTTGCTTCTGTTTCCTCTGCCACCATAGGTTCAGTTAACATTTCCTCTTGCATGCCCACTTGTAATATTCCACTTGATCATCTCTTTCTTCGCTAATTAAGCAGGAAGAGGAGGAGCTCCCTCAAGTATAGGAAAAAGAAAGCAGTCAGGAGCTTGGATTTTACGGGAAGTAGTAGCATGGACTCTCTAGCTGTTGATTTCAGGGCTATTGTCCTGGGTTCAGCTACAGCAATCGTTTTTTTTCTCCTTCTCAGTAGCTGGTGCAGTGCTGTGGTTTTGACTTTGAGCCTGGGAACAACGCTGATAACACCGATGGGTTTAGTTGTTGCTCAGTAATGTTTACTCTGACCAAGGACTTTCTCAGTCTCATGCTCTGCCAGAGAGGAGGGGAAGCCGGGAGGAAGCAGAGACAGGACACCTGACCCAAACTGGCCAAAGGGGTATTCCATACCACAGCACGTCATGCCCAGTATAGAAACTGGGGAGAGTTACCCGGAAGGCCCAGATCGCTGCTCGGGTCGGGCTGGGTATCGGTCAGTGGGTGGTGAGCGGTTGTGTCCTTTTCCCTTTATTATTATTATTATTATTGGTAGCAGTAGTGGCTTGTATTATACCTTAGTTACTGGACTGCTCTTATCACCACCAGTGGGAGTTACATTCCTCCGATTCTCCTTCCCATGCCTCCAGAAGCAGGGAGAGGAAGGGAGGAAGGTGGGGGTGAGTGAGCGAGCGGCTGCGTGGTTCTGAGTTACCAGCTGGGCTTAAACCACGACAGTTTCTTTTGGTGCCCAATGTGGGGCACGAAGGGTTGAGATAACAACAGAATGTGTCTAATCATGCTTGTGATAAGCATTCATTGTTTCGGATTAATAGTCACTCGTCACAATGCTGATTTATTGGCTCTCAGTGTTATTGCGCTTGATCTCAGAGTTTCAGCATGTCGTACCTCACTTACAGCTACTATTTGCTGTTTTAGTGTTCATCAGCTGGGGGCCTGTGCTAAGGTTCTTGTTTCACTGTACTTCATGTTAATGACTTGTAATACAATAGACTCATTGATCATGAAACTGGTCTGGCTTGCGTTCCCAGCATGGTCATCACCCCTATACTGTGGGAGGTACATAATGAAATTTTTTAGCAATTACATATGTTTTTTTTTCTCCGGGGGTCAGCCTATGGAGGAGGCATTCCCTTACACCTCCCCTCCTCCACCAGCCTATTTACAGCGGCTTTTGAGAGCTCTGAATGTTTTAAATGGCCTTTGAATACCCTTGAGACCTGCCTGCTGATTGTGCTGGGAATCAGGATGTTGGCAAATATAAGTAGTGTGTTTTACTCACAGCCATTCCACCCGGAAAACACCCTATTTTGTCTGATCTCGAAAGTTA
>NW_009921562.1:22185-47618 GCF_000696875.1 Nestor notabilis | reverse complement strand
CAGCGCTCCCGGTCCCCCCCATCCCTCGCGTGGCTCTTCCTCCGCCGACCCCCGCACCTCGCCCCGCAAGTGTAATGATGCTGCAATGAACTCCCCTTAAGCATAATCCGTATTTCCGTATTCATTTCTCTCCTCGAACACGTTAATGCGGTGACTTAAACTTCGGGTGCAAAGCCAGATTGCCGTTCGGCTTTCGCCATAGTCTGCCGGTGATGCGTTCCCAGGGGATAACCAGCGTGTCTCCCTGTCTTTAACGAGACTTTTGTCTTGGCTCTGTGCTAGAGGCAGCGTGGTGGTGCCTGCCTCTTCCCCTTCTCGTGCTCTAGGATTGTTGGCTGCTTTCTGCTTATTTCCTGCAAAACAGCAACTTGAAAACGTGCTGCTTCAACAAGGGGATGCTTTTACAACACCCTAAAAATGCCTTTAGCAACGCCACGCTGCTGAGAAGGTGGGTGCGTGGCTGAGGTCAGCGTTGGCTTTCATAGGAGCATAGAGTCCATTAGGTTGGGAAGACCTTTAAGACCATCAAGTCCAACTGTTGCCCAGCACTTCCAAGGCCACCACTAACCCCTGGCACTGAGGCCATTCAGGAAATCGGATGTCAAGCGAAACCTCCATGTTTCGTGGCAGGGAAGTGATGGTAGCCACCATGTTTTGATAACCAGTGTCACCTCCGTAACTGGTGCCATTGCAGGTTGATTCTGTTCTGTTGCTCCTCAAGGTTTCTTTTAGTGTTTATTGTTTGTTATCCCCCAAACTTTCCCGGTGGGAAGTTCACACTCAGAGTTCTGGGGCTAAAGGAGTTTGTCCTGGTTTTATTGTAGTTCTGAGCAGGCTTCTGGAGGTTTGTTGGTAACTGTGCTGAAAGCATGTTTGTAACTGTGTCATAATTGCACGCTCTGTTGTCAAAAACCTTAACAAACCTTTAAGTGAGTCTAATTAAAGCAGCCTTTGATAATGGCAATAATAAAGGATTACTTTAATTTACACTGTAATGAAAGGATTGTGCCATTAAACATTACAGGAAATAGTGGAACTACTTCTCCAGAGTTGGGTAGAAATCGCATGCTGTGCTTTTATGATCTCAGGGAGGTCCAAGTGATCCTTTCTTGCCATCAGAACATCAGGAATGAAGTAGTTGCTCCCTCTTCTTGATAGCCAGATGTCTGTAGCCCAGTTATCCCAGTTGGTGTTTCCAGTATGTGTTTCTTTCGCAAGCCTTGCGCGTGTGCCCCAAACCCCAGTGTTTTAACACAGATTCAGCCTGACAGGTTTTGTGGTATCTGAACACCAAGGCTGGGGCTGGGAACGTTATGGGGGATTTATTGTTTGGGGGTTTTTCCCCCTTGGATTTTCCTTTGCTGCACTTTGTTTCTTGGCATCTTGTCCATCCAGGCAGGATCGTTCCAGAGGCATGAAATGAAAGCTGCTTTTTTGGAGCACGAGTCTAGGTGCCAATAGGATTTTCCTTCTCAGGTACACGGGTTGCCGGGCTGTGAAGAATGACATGGCACGATAGGCATGTCAGCAGGACGTATGGCTCTACACTGCAGGTTAATCACCAGAGAGCCTCGTGTCACCTCCACTTTTCTGCTGCAGGTTCTGGTTTCCTTTCTGTAGTTCACTGACTTTTGTAGTTATTTCCATGGGACCCTGGATAAAACCTGAGTTTTATGTTCTTGAAAGGGGAACCCGAAAAGAGAAGAGTAAACAGCATGGCCCACATTGTTTCCTGAGGTAAACCAGGGCCTTGAAGTGAAGTTACGTTTCAGCCTCTAAACATCGCGGTGAATGAACATGTGGAGTGGCTGAAATATGACTAATTCACACGCTGTAATGCTCTCTAAATGATAAGCTGTTAGGAGGACTAAACCCTCATGTGTTTAGATATTGAGAAACAAGAAGCAGGCGAGAATAGGGAACCTTAGAGTGGAATACGAAGTGCTGCTGCAGCTGGGACTCATGCTGTTTCTGTGTATTGTAAAGAAAACACCATCATAACAATAATGATGATAATAAAAAAGGATAAGCAACTAAACTGTGGAATCCAGGTTCACTTTTCAGTGCTACCCAACTCCTCATAACTTTACAATGAAAGATTCAGAAATTGGAGCCAATTACCATAATATGTGGTGGTTTGGTGGGAGCATGTTCTACATCAGACAGTTAAAAGGTTTTATTGCTATTAGGAGCTTGTTAATGCCCTTGATAATGTCTCTAGTTGCTTTGTAATGTCTCTTGTTGAAGTATAGAATTCTTTTATCTTCTTATTACATTATGCAGAAACTTGAATTGAAACGATATTTGCAGGAACATTTAAAGTAGTGCATCAATCAGTTTCAAAGGAGGGAAAATGTTCTCAGAATAGCTTGTAAAAGGATAACTGTCAGTTTTATTTTGGATGAACAAAGAAACCGATGTAAAAAGCACTTTATTGTAAAAGCACACTGTGCAATTCAATAAATATTCCATATAAATATAAAGGAAAAGAAAGTTCATAATTATCTGATGACTTGAATGTAATTTAAGTAATACTTCCAGAATATAGCATGCAGTGAAGCACCTTCTTTCCCGTGTTTTCCTACCCCCAGATCAAGTCCTTGGTAGGAGATAGCTTAAATCATCTTCTTAATGATTTGAATGGATAAAGTATGGTTATAATTTAAGGTTATCTTCCAGGAATGTAAAGCTTCTTTCAAACCATTTCGCTGCATTAGAAAAATAGCAGCAGCACCTTCCTTCACTCTCCCTTTTTTCCTCCCCCAAACATGATTTCTTGTTATTTGTTTCCCCTCCAGCATTTCTTACCTTCTTCAGCACAAGGTTATTTGACTATTTATACACAGGGATTATAAACCTTCTACACGCCTTGGTTATAAAACACTTGCACGTGGTGTTATTACCCAGGAAAACAGTTGCAAATAGTATGCTCCCTGAACCAGTAGTAGCTTGCTAGACCACACAAAATATGGCATGTTGCAAATCCTGTCTTGTAGCCTGTAAACCAGCAGCAGCTCTCCCCGCTTGGATTCTATAAAAAGCCAAAGCCAAAGCCAAAGCCTGCACACAGAGAGTTGTAAATGCTCTCTCTGCTCACGCAGGCAGCGCTTCCCAGAGAAACATGCGTGTGCTTTGCCCTTTGGATCTGTCATCTCTTCAGAATCCAGCGTTCACCCCTCGGCTTCAACAGAGCAGATGATTTCTAGGGTAATAATTGAGTGGTTATTTCTGGCGAGTTTACTAAAGCGGAGAAGTCATGGACGATGAACGCACTGATTTTAGCTTTATTTTGGTAACTAAATTCTGTGCACAAAGGATTTCTTTTTGCTTTACATTCTGAAAGCATCCGCAGCTTACACCTGCATTAGTGAACTGTTCAGCGTTCACTTCTGAAACTTTGAAAACAGCATTTGCTTCTATTTAATAATTGTGCCAAAAGAAACCCACCTTCTTCATGCCCCCTTCTCAACTCTTAGCTTCAGCCTAGGTATGATATTAAACTTGCAGGTGGTTTTTAAAATGGCATGCTGTTAAAGAACCCCTCTGGGTTTTAGTGACGTGGGTAAGTGGTGGCCCTGACAGTCCTGGGGTAGTACTTGGACTTGGTGATCTTTTCCAACCTGGTTGATTCTATGATTCTATGACTTACAATAGCAGCTCCAGTGAAACCTTCTGGAATTGATTGATCAGTTCATAATATTCACAGTGTATTTAAGCTGAAATTGTATTTCCATGCTGCATTTTCCCACACAGGGATTCCCTTCTTTAACTGCTTCCCTTTGTATCTGTGGCCGTGCAGGAGCTCCGATGGGGCATCTAAAGCTTTGGCCCCCAGCACGCTCCACCTCCTGCCCCTTCCCTCCCCTTTTCTCTTCTCTTTTCTTGGCACGAGGGGACTCAGAGTACCCCCAAAAAGAGTTTATTTATTAACAACCCTTTTGGAGAGAAGCAGGTAAAGTTCCTGAGCCCTTGAGAAAGGAATAATTTACGAGGAGCGAGTTGGTGGTTGCACACATCCGTGGTACCCTGCCTGGGAGAAGGAAAAGTGGTTCCTATGGCAACTGCCACGTGTGATGTGTGTAACGCATGTTGCTGGTGAGGAGCCCTCCTTGGTTCCTGTGGCTCTGCCACGGCATGGGCAGGCTGGTGCGTGTCTCCATCCCTGCTCTGCCTGGCCAGCACGGCCTCTCCCTCCAAACATGCAAAACCACGTGTTAGAAACCCCAAATGCCCAAGGGGAACAAACATCACGTTTGGAAAACAGCCACGCAGAAAGCGCGACCGAGCCCAGGATAATCTTGGGATCTTCCAGACCACCAGCTCTTTCCTCGTTTGGGAAAGTGTATTTATTGGCCTCAGGTTGATTTCTCTTTTAACATCAGTTATTGGTGAAGCAGACTTTGCTGGCCTGAGGGGAAAGCGGGGGAAAGGAGGTGCCTTGTGTAGGACCGCAGATCAGAAACCTGACTTGAGAAATGCATTGAAACCACACAGTAAAAGCAGCTCATGCTTTATCTAGCGCTGTTCCAAAACGTAGGTTACTATAACAAGGGTGATGCTGACTGCTTTGTTTTGTAGGGGGTACCTGATAATCAGACCCAGTGCTGCTTTGGAGCAGAACTTTGGTTTGGGATGTCACCGAGCTCTGCTTTCCCCCTAAAGGCACAGAAGAGGTAAAACAGGGGAGATGATGGTCAAGGGGTTTTAATCCAGTATGGTTCAAACAGAAGAGGCATGTGGCCTGTTAGGAGTTATAAAAGCCTATGTAAAACGGTTGCTGGATGAGCTGGAGTGCCTCTTGTAAGGCTTTAAATAACCCTAGAAGAAAAGAAAGAAGAAGGAATGGGGCTTTCCTAGATAGGAGCGTTTTCAGTTTTACGCTGGGGGCAGTAGAAGTTGTTGCAAATAGGTATGAAAAAGGCACCAAGTCGACAGACTTTTGCATGGAGCACAGAAAGTTGATCTACAGGAGGAAACGCCGAGGCTTGGGTGCCAATAGTGTGAGCCATAAAGAACCTTCAAACTGAGGGGTGTTTCTTGGTTTACTATGACATGACCAAAAAAAGAGACGTGTGTAGCAGTAGCACCCACGACACCCAGCTGAGAATGGGAGACACAAGGGGCTCTTCCCCAGTGTACCCATTTCTACATCAGAATGGAAGGGGTGGCTTGAGAAGGACCAGTAGACTGAGGAGCTTTGCTGGGTGTTTGTGCTGGAGGTGGATAATGCTCTACAGGTTTAAGGTACAAAGCCCCTGGTGCTGAGCAATCGCGTTGCTGTGACAGAGAGGGGCTCAGTTCAGACTGCAGCAGAGGAGAAGTGTTAGCAGAATTGAGTGGGAAGTGACAGCTCCTGCTATAAAAAAGAGTGGAGAGTGTCTAGGAGTTAAAATAGCTTCTTCTCTGAAATGCCCGTGTAGCTTCAATAGCTCCACAGGAGTTTTAGGATTACAAATGACAGCAAAATTTGTGCCGTTCTGCATAATTGTGTTCTCTCCAAAGCACGTTGCCCACATTTCCCAGCAGAGATGGTGCTTTCATTAGGAGGGAAATAATTTCAAAATGACACCTCTTTGTGCCAAGGATTAAAAAGGTCTAACAAGAAGCTCCAAAAAAAATAATGAAGCATTTACACTGAATCCTTTGGTTTTACAGGTAGAATAATGCCACGAAAATCAAAGGAAGTTTTAATAGGGGAAGGGAAAACATCTTGGTTCCTGACTTGTCACTATGTTCATTCTCTCTCGTAGCTCTCACCATTTTCCCTGCCAGTATCCAGGACTATATTTGTCTTTCCTGAGGTTCAGCTGTGTTAAAAACAACCCTCTCTGCTAAGGTAAGATTTCAGCCTTCCTTAACATGGGTCTCTGATGGAATCATAGGATGGGTAGGGCTGGAAAGGGACATAAGATGATCTAGTTCCAAGCCCCAAACCGCTTGATAGACAAGGATGCACCCAGACTCTCTCTGTTTGGCAGTGGTTCAACCCCTTGTAGTTGTATTGATGCAAGTTTGCTCCCTGGCAGCACACTTGGGAGGTGCCATCTCTTTTTGCCCCAGCGCAGCCTAGAAACTCTCCGTGATCACGTTTATGAAGAGCCCGACTCTTTCCTTAGGGTCTGATCCCAAATGTGTTGCAATGAACAGAAAATCCCCGCTCGTATTGCTGAGGGTCACCTCATCCGTGGAACTGGGATTTCCCAGGTTTGCAATAGCTTGGGAAAGGGTCCTTCAGCCTTCACATCCATAAGCGCTGGTGGAAGGGAAAGGGTGGATGGAAGAAACCTGAGTGGCACTGGACCCCTCAACAGTATAAGAGGGTCTGGAGGTAAGGATGAGTAACATCATATTGTTGACAAACCTGATTTTCATTTGAAGGCTAAGAAGAATATAGGAGATACAATTAACCCCCCACGGAAGTGAGCTGCTTTTGAGGCGCTGGTTTAGTAAAAGCCTTGGAAAACTTGGAATCTCAGGCACATCTTGCAGTTTGGAAGTGTAATTGGAAAAAAAAGGAAGAAAGAGAGAGAAAAGGTGTTGCTTAGCAACAGCCTCATTCAAATGATCTGAAATTGGTGTGCTTGCTGGAATTTGGGAGGTGTCTCAGGGAGCTTGCCAGGTACAAGGGATATGGAGAGAAAGGAGCCGATGTCCGGAATGGAACCTCTAACTGCGACGGGTTTTAATGTGTGCACTTGATCCACCTTGCTTTGAGATACACTTCTGGTGGCCCAGGTTAGCACGATTGGGCTCCCTTGGATGCCCTCAATCACTGTTTTGGTAACGGAGGACTTGTTTTGTGGCAGGGAAACGTGGATAGTTTCTTTGTGGTGTTTGTAAGCGTATTTGTGTCCCTTCGTTTCAGCCATGCTTACTCCTCTGGCCTGGTTCACTCGAGGAGCAAGCTTGTCCTGAAGGCAGCACTTTGCCTTTGGCAGAGCAGGAGGACCCGCTGGGTGTTGTGTTTGCAGCCCAACTCTTCCCTTATGTTTTCTTGCCTGAAATTCCCCTTTGAGAGTCCAACTCAGTGCATGAAAAGAGCAAACCCACACAGCGGGTGTATATCTGTCTGTTGGGGTGGAGGAGTGTGTGGGAAGGAGCGGGGGAGAGGAGGGCTTGAGAGAGGAAATCCTGCACATCTGTTTGTACATCATTGGTGAAGGGCTCCAAGAGAGGAAGAGTCACTCCTGGAGCGTGATGTGCTCCTGGAAAGTTGTTAGGTCTCTGTTCAACAAGTGTTTGTCCAAACAGTCAACTGAGACTGGGAGGATTAGAAAACCTTGTGAGGACCAAAAGCAGTTGCACTGATTTTGAGAGAGATCCAATATATTGGCAACTGGCACGAAACAAAGGTGCTGCCATGAAGTTATACAATGACTATCGCTTTGCAGGATGAATTCTGGTGCCTTGTCTCGGTTGTATTTCTTGCTATAAGAGAAAATATTGAGGCTTTTTTAAAGGGTGGCCTGGCTGCAAGGAGCTGCTTTATTTCTGCAGCAGTTGGTAATATGGTTGTATACAAATACTGCTGGTTTGTGTGAAGACTGTATTTCAGGAGCTGTGTTTAGTTACAAAGATTGAGACCAGGTCTGATGGACGGGTACAATGTCCTTTATCAAAATACAACACAGCAGTAAGAGAGAGTAAATCAAAGTGTGTGAAGGAAGCTGCTTCTTTCGTTGTGGAAAACATCTCAAGCATTAATCACTAACTTCCTTTTGCTGCAAGCATGACAAAGGAGGTAATTTCCTTCCAAATTACAGGGCACAGTGGTTCTTAAGTAGAAAATTCATTCCTGTGCAGAAGGCCACCACAGTAGGTGCTGGCCTCTGAGCCGAAGACTATTATGCACTTCTTAATTTGTCTCTGCTTATAATTAAGCTCATCACATAGAGCTTGAATAAATCAGGGTATAAATACATTATTAGAACGAGGTTATATAATGTGCATGTGCCTCTAATACTAATACCATAATCTGTTATATGTCTGCTCTATACAGCTGCGTGATAGGCTGCATTTATCACAAATCTAGCATTTGTATATTCCTATAATGGCACATCTCCTTTCAATTGCTTGTGAGCCCGAGGGTGTGCAACAGCCCTTTATCATTGCGCTCTGATGTAACACTGATAAAGATGAAAATGCTGCAAAGAAATGTGGACCTGTAGTAATAGGGGAAGCTACAAGTGCAGGGACTAATACACTTCTGTATCTCATAAATCAACTTACACCTTTGCTTATTTGCAAAGGAGAGTAGCAAAGAACGTGCACTCTATGTATGCACAGCAAGGCAGAGATAACATAAATAGGAAAAGAAGTGATGCCAATTGAATGTAATATTATGTATTTAAGATGGAAGGAAGTAATTTGAGGGAAAAAAACCACCCTTGGCTGGTGATGTTCCTGCAGAGCTCGTACCCAATGCTTTGCAATAGCCTTAAAAAGTGGTGTTCACTTAGTTCTGAAGTCACAGCAGTGAAAACCCGGAATGTCTGGTAATGTCTTTGGCAGAAGAGGTTTAGACCTCTTCCCCCTGTGATCCCAAGGGTACTTGCTGCTTGTTTGCATTGAGCGCTTGGAGACAGAGCAGCAGAGACTGAAACTCCTCCCTTTCTTGCCAAGCTGGGAACATGGTGTGGCACAGGCTGGGTGGAGCATAGCCCGGCCATTCCCATTTGAAATCCGTGTGTGGATCAAAGGGCACTCAAAGCATACTTTCTTTTCTTTCACTACAAGATCATGAAATGGAATGCAAAGATTTTGCTGGGTTATATTTCTAACATTCAGCTTCTGGGAAAAAGACCAAATACAATAACGTTGTCGCTGTTTTGAGCAATCTTATAGCAAATAAGAAAGCAGAAGGTGGCAACTGATTTCCCACATTACAATCACCATCAGTGTTTTCCTTGGAGGATAGAAAATGCAATGAGAGGTTTTAATTGTGGGTTATTGGAGGGAATAACCCTCATGCAAAACAGAACACGCATGTAGGTTCTGAAACACGGTGGCAGTTCCTGCGTGCTGAGGGTGGGATTTCTTCTCAAACCCTGTAGCATCCCTTTGCTTTTACCAGCTCTGACAGCTTCACAGGTGTGGGGACAAAGACGGGCCTGAAACCGGTGCGTCAGGTAATACAGAAACCAGAATGATTTCTGTGACATAGCGCAAAATCCCTTCCTCCCGCTGCCATGTGGAGCCTCTTTTCTTCTCTGTGCTTTTTTTTCCCTTAAGCCACACTGCTGAATGATGAGAGCGGGGTTTGTGCTTCATCATTTTCTCTCACAGGAGCAGGGGAGCACAATGCGTTTTATTTCATGTTATTAGCTGGGCTATCGCTGGGCTGCTTCATGATTGCAGGTCTTTTCCTCTTGCCTCCTCGTTTGCTGTCATAATGGGGAAAGCACGGTGGGGATGGAGGAAGCAAGCAGCCATGAGGATGGGATGGAAAGGCAGTAAATTACGGTAGGGCAGGAGGATCTGTAAAGAGCTCTTGCTCCCCTTTGCAGATATCTCTATTATTCTACTGGACCTTGGAGGCGACGAGGGAAGGGAGTGAGATTTTATATAGACAGGACTGCTGGCAGTTACAGCCCCTTATTGCATGCACACGCATGTATGAGTGAGAATACTCTTCATAGCAACACTCAGTGCTATATATCATCCTGTCTTGCACGTTTTACATACTTATGCAGGTGTATTGGAGTAGACTGAACCTGCTGCAAGGAACAAAGGTTTCCAAGAACAGCTATGCAGGCCCATACGCTGCAATAGGGGTAGCTTGGAGTAAGCTTGGCTTGAAAATGCATAAAAAATGATCTAGAAAGCCTTCAAATCAGGGGTGTAATAATGATTGAAATGATTAAATGGGAGATTCAACTCCTTTGCGTGTGTAAGATGTGAGTACTTTGCGCAGCTGGAGCCAGAAGCAGGTAAAGCCCTTCTATGAGTATTTGCTCTCTTCACTCCATAGTTGGCAATGTTTTGTCATGTTTTCATTAAAACAGCCAACACGTATCTTTTCAGGACGCAGACTTGTATTACTGCTTGGAAAACGATTTATTTTCTTTTATTTTTGGAATTTCATTTTTTATTGAGTGTGTTCCTATTTTAAACACTAATCTTTTTTTTACAAGGCCTTGCAGAACGGGAATAATAGCCTCAAAATTACCATGCTGTGTATCTGCAAGGAGACAATAGTGCCTGGCCTGTGCCGTTTTCTGCCCAGAGGTGGGCATAGCTGGCCAGGGTGGAAGAGAAATCCTAGCTAATAGTAGAGAAATACAAATATTCTGGTCCAGAGGAATGTGTCCATAAACAAAGATTTTCTGATGGAGTTCATAAAACAATTGGTTCTGAGCTGGTGAAGGGTAAAATTGAGCCTTTGTATTTAGTTTTCCTGGGAGTAATTGTCACAGCAGCCAAGAACTGAAATGAAGTATTGGTAACTACAGGATCTGTAAAACCCCTCATGGGATAAAACTCCTATTGCTTGCATGGGAGTGTAATTGTGCTGTGTGTACCTGGTCGTACTGGCCTGTAGCATCGTCAGTAAGAGGTGATGCTCTGCTGACTTTTGGGAAGGTAGCAAGCTTCAGGGGCCAAATACAGGGCTAGAAAAGTGTGTAAAAGAGAAAAGGCTCAGCAGAAACTTCAGAGACAACCCATTGACTCAAGGCCAGATAGTGGTAGGTCACTCCCTCTGATAAAAAGCAATACTTAAGGACAATACCAAAGAGCAGTCCTGCTGTGCTGTGTTTAATGTGTCAATTGAAAGAGAAGTTGATTGAACACAGCATTCAGTTTTCCAGGATTGTATAAGCTTTTAAAGAGCAACACAGTCCTCTGGATCATTGGCTAAACCGATGTTTGGTTGTATCCACTGGTACTAAGCTCTTTTGTGCTTGACTTTTGAAACTTCCTGCAAGTAGCTTCTCAAGTTAATCTTTTGTCCTCTGAATTGCTGCAATGGACAATCCAGGCAACCAAAATATTGGCATTATTATTATTATTAACCATATATTATTAATCAAAATATGAATTATTCCCTAGGTTTTCCATTAATTCCCCAGTGAACACTAGAAGAAACTTTCAGTTATCTCTGTATTTCTCTGTGCTCAGAGGACTTTAATAAAGAACTGGCTATTGCAGCAACTCCCACACTAATCACTTTGTGGATGGATGGGCAGCCTTTAATTTTTGGATTTTATACCTTCCTGCCCTGGCTAAAGCATCTTCTGGGGTAGGTTATGGATTTCCTCCTCACTAAACCAGCCCACAGCCTGCGTATCGCTGCGTACCCTAATTGCCATTGATATCCGAGCAGCCATCCTGTTCTAAAAGGAATGCTCTTTTAAATAGCAACGACTCCATTTACACGTAATGTGGAAACTTGGACTCAATTATTTAAGAGATTGGGATTGGGCTGAAGAAGGAATTAAGACACTCTGGTGTTTTAGGAGTGTTGAAAAGTCAAACCATGGTTTGGACCTTACCGTGAAAGTACCTTCTTCTACATAGTTAGACCAAACTCCCATAGAAGATGGAGTGGTAGATACAAGCTTTGCAACAGCAGATTTATGGTTAGGCTGTCAAAGGGAAAAGAAGAAATCTGCCTGAAAAAATAGTGGCTGAGCATAGCTTAAAAATGAAGCCATTAGGTATGGTTTTCTTCTGAAAAGCAGGGTCATATTTGTCCTTTTCCTACTGTCATTCAGGATCTCTTTTGTGCCAGTTCTTAAGCACTTCATACACAGAATCATAGAAGGACCTCAAGATCATCCAGTTCCAACCCCCTGCCACAGGCAGGGACACCTTGCACTAGAGCAGGTTGCTCCAAGCCCTGACTAAGTGCCTTATCATGTGGTTATAGATTAAAGGATTTTGATGCTTGAGCTCTATATCCATTCTTCTTTGTTTATGGTCAAAGGCAAATACATTCCTAAATTAAGAAAGGAAAGGAGAGGCTGGGCCAGTGAGGGGATGGGGAAATAGGAAATACAGTGACCTTGTAACACTGCAGCCTTTTTTACTTCCAGATGGAAATACATTTCTTAATGCAAGGAGCATTGTGATTTCCTTGCAGGCTCTGCCCTGGTGAGGAACCTGAGGGCAGCCCTGCTCACCTCTGCTCCTGAGGGCTTTACATCAGTGCCAGGCTTTCTTCCCTGGTGTTTCTGCTTAAATGTACTCAGCGTGGCAATAAAACTGGCATAGGAAGTGGAGCAGTTGTGATGGATGCTGAGTGCAATGTTTCCTTGTGGGATGGGAGCCTGTGTGTCTGCGGGAACAGCACTTTGAAGAAGCAAAGAAAACTCCTGCTGGTATTTCTCCCTTTAATACATTAGAAGTTTTGTCACAAGTACAGCTCAAAAGAAGTTTTTCATGGCCTTAGAAAAGGCAGAATAAGAAAGAGGAGTAACAGAGATATAAACTACCCACTCAGTTGTAAATCTTGTTCTATTTATTTCTACTTTGTGACCAGTACTAGCCACGTCCTGTAATGTCTGGCAGATCCAATCTTTTCCTGTAGCTGACCAGTAGAAATGTGTCTCACCATAAGCCATTTAGAGTGAAGAAAAAACCCCACCACCCTTTTGAGCCAAAATCATTCTGCAAAGTACAGTTTTAAGAATTATGTGTAGCCTCAAGCAAGGCTCGTTGCTCGATCGGCCTCAGCGAAGAGCGAGTGGCTGGCCCAGAGGTGGAAGATGATGCTGTGAGTGTTCAGTGTCTGTCCTCAGCAAAAGGAGGACGTCTTTCTGAGGGCACAGGGTTTTGCTGCCTCCATAAATACTGCTTATTCTGAGCATAGGAATTAAGAAAGTAGGTGTTATCTTCCCCCCACCCCCCGGTCAGAGGATGAGGAAGCAGCAGAGGCTTTAGGTGTGACAGTGCAGTCGGTTACGCTCGGAGTACCGAGGATTGATTTTATGAAAGTTAATTCCTCTTCCTTTCAAGGACTGAAGGTTGCACACAAGGGCACGAGGATATATTGACTGGCTGGGAATGAATGCAGGGTTTAAGGAGTCGGAGGTGCTTTGTGACACATGTCATTTCTGAAAAAATGAGCCATCCAGAAGAACAGTTTGTCTGCCCTGATGTGCCAAGGAACTTTATGTATTGGCAACAGTGATGGAGTGAGAGTGCAGCCAAAGCTGAGCATTGCAAAAGACTTGAATTTTCATGAGGGACATAAGCAAAAGACAGTCAGTGCTGTCTGAAACACAGACCGTAGGAAGTGTGCTGATTTGGTGAGCCTAAGCAGCATGCTGGGGTAGGTAATGTCACACAGGTATACCAGTGACTGCGTCAGGAGCAGTTACAAGCCACCCAGCCAAAAGGAAGCTCAGGAAGGTTGTTGGTTGCTCTCATTTTTCTTTTCTTTTTTCTATTTGTAGCTCATAGTTTACTCTCAAAAGATGTTTTCTCTAGAAAGGTTGGAATTTTAGCTGCCTGAGGGCCTATCCCTCAGGAGGGGCCTTTGGAAACTAATATATTTAGTTCTGTTACGCACAGGTTTGGGAACCATTTCCACCTGATGGTGACGGGTTGCCTCCTTCTTAAGGCTGTAAATTGCCCCTATCTCCTCAGCATTTTAAACACTGAAGGAAAAAAGTGATTCTCACCAGTCTGCCTGCTCTGCAAGTGGTTACCTTTGATAAGCTTAGACTATCTTTGAGCTCCCGTCCTTCAGATCAGCCTCCGACTGCAAGATGGCCAATGGCTCTGTCTGTTTGGACAGCGTTTAAAATACCTGCTTGCAAAGGTAATTCTGCTGAAGTGTCTTCTTCTGACTTACAGGCAGAAGTATGTGATTCTCGCCTGCCTCTGGCAGGGGGGAGGGATGGAGGTCGCTGTGGTAGCGATGGATGTCATGTTTTGGAGTTATTTTGTTGAGGGAAAGGTCTGCATTCGTGGGAGCAAAGAGAACACAGAGAATACTGCAGGGGTTAAAGTAAAGCACAGGGAAAACATACAAAAGACAACCCAAATCTCTAACATCAGAGAACCTCCAGGTCGTGACTCCAGTTTCCAGCACAGTTTCGTGGACCTTATTTCTTATGTGATGTTTCATTGTGAGCTCTCCAGTGTCTCTCAATTTCCACATGGACTGACTGAGGTTACAATCATCAGTGGTTTTGAGGCTTTTAGCTGGACTCCCATCCTCTGTGCCTCTGCTGGAGCAGTTTCTTTGCATCCGACTTAAACAATAGAGAATCTGAATCTTGGGGGTGTCCTTCCTGTTGAGCACCCAAAAGATGGGTGGTAGCATCTCCCCTGCTGTGATAGATACGAAAGAGCACTGGACATCATAAAAGGGTGCGTGTCCCCTTCAGTGCTAGTGATGTGGGACCGGTGGGATGTGGGAAATCTGGGAGCTCTGGCAGATGAAAACCTGATATTAGAGGTTAGATCTCTAAATGTTTCTTCTCTATCCCATACCACACTACGAAAAGACTACCTCCAATCAGGAAGCAGAACACGCACGAGAAGTTGGAATCTCAAAGTTAATGTTCTGAGCGTTATTTTCCTAATGCAGGAGCCAATAGTCCTTTTATTAAATATGCACAGTGGCTCTGCTTTTTTAGGTTTTGAAGGAAAACACATTACTTTTCTGAATACAGAGGTAATCAAAATTCAGTCAAGTGGGATGACTCGGTGAGCTCTGACATCAAAGGGCAATCCGTTTGATTGATATCAGTCAGATGGCAATATTGTTTGAAGAAATGTAGTCAGAAGACTGGCAATTTAAAGGCTGTAAAAAGTTAGGGGAGATGGGAGTGCAGTGTTCCATACTGATTTCCAGTGTACAGGGCTGGGGATTAGAGAATTGGCAGTAACATGGCAATCTTGTCTCTCAGACACATGCATCTGAAAGGACAGAGGGGAAGAAAATCGAGCTCCTACTTCTCAGGCAAGACAGTCAGTGGGGCACTAAAGATACAGTAGTAAATAATTCCTTCATCCTTTGCTTTCCTTGCTGCATGAAACAAGGGATTACATTTTGCTTGAAGTATATAGAGCACGTAATATTACCAGGCATTAATAAGCAACAAACAACTTCTTCTTTGTCATAGGTTTATTTGTAGGATGGTATTGATTCTGCTGTCTGCATACAGAGAACAACAGCTCGGTTACGTCTTTCTGACAAATACCAAACATTAGCTGTACAGATTCAGTTGGTTTTACTCTATTTCCCTGTCTTGTTTTTTGTCTTTGTTTCTTAATATAAGTAATGGAACAATGTCCTTTTACTGTAAATGGTCCCTTTGCTAAGTATGTCACAGGGTCATTACTCCCAGCAGGGTTAAAAACAATGCAGAAAGCTACCTACAGGATTAGAACATTGCCAGCTAAAGCAAAGTGAAAAGAAATCATTACAATTACTAGAAAACATTTTACGCTGCTGGCAAAAGGTACCAAAATTGCATCAAAATGATTATAAAAACTAAGTTAGTTGCCCAGTAAAGCATCACGATAAAAAGTTGTCAGAGTAGCCACAGAATATCACAAGAATTCAATGTCAGGGTAGAAAAGACTAAAGGCTATCAAAGGAAAGCTCAATGCCATTTGAAGTATAAATGCCAAACTAGTCATAAACACTAACTTGAAATATACTGGGCTGGGAAGAAGAAGCAAAGATATTATTGAAGAGTTTCATATATCAAGGTTGTTCTTAGAATAAAGTAATTATTGCTGCTACTAGGGCTATGCCTAGAAATCCTGGCTTTCAACATGGACCTGACTGCACCAGGCGTTGCTCTGATATGAGGTGAAGAGGTGACCTCATTCCAACCCAAAATGTAAAATACGAGAGATGGATGTAGTTGAGCATAGCTTCAACATGGGCTTAACACGGGTGGTTTCTTTCTCTTTTCTTTTTGAAGGAAGTAAATCAAAGCCGTTTTAAGGAAACTAGAGATATTTATGGGCTGCTGCCACTTGAGCATGAGGAACAGTTAGAAGGAAGCAGTATATCTTTGGAAACGTAACAAGTGGAAGAGAGGGAGTCTTACAAAATACCCCAGTTTCATGTTTTTACTTGCCAGCTTTCTCTATCCACATATTTAACTTGTACCCCGAAAAGTGAGGTTGGGCTCAGTGTCAAGATGGTGCAAATTCACAGATCACCAAATCACACAGTGGGTGAGATAGGAAGGGGTGCCTGGAGAGCATCCAGCCCAGCCCTGCTCAGAGCAGGGTCAGCTACGGCACGTTGCTCCAGGCTGTGGCCAGCTGGGTTTTGAGGATCTCTAGGGATGGAGGCTCCGCAGCCTCTCTGCTCAGCCCCTTCCTATGTCTGATCACTCCCACCCATAAAAACATTCTTAAGTTTAAGTGAAATTCCTTGTTTCATAGAATCCCAGGATAGTCATGGCAGGGGGTTGGAACCGGATGATCTCAAAGTCCTTTCCAACCCACACCATTCTATGATTTTATCATCTTTATTTTCAGAGACTTCAGTTTAAAACTCTGCAGAACCCAGAAGTGTTGTTCTTCTTCCTCGCTGGGGGAGGCTGCTCACCTAGAGTGGTTTCTGCTCCTTTTTCTGTGGCACTTCCTCCCCTTTCCTTAGCTGAGGCCTGCAGAGGGCTGTCATTGTGAACATCAGCAACTGCCACTGAGGACTTCAGAAGCTCAGGCCTGACGCGGGTTGAGCCTGAACAGGAGAGGAGGGTCTGGATGCAGCCTGAACGCTGCAGCATTTCTGGAGATGGCAGGTGGCTGGTGCTGGGTTTCTTTTGGATGTTGCTGTCACTTGGGGTGACATTTGGTGACAATGGGGGAGCAGGGTCCTTTACAGAGGGGGAGCCAGCCAGGCTCATGGTCCCAGGCTGAGAGGCTGATGTTTGCAGCACCCCGTTACCACTGGCTCACTCCAAACATGAAAAGGGTGGGAATAACTCTCTGTAGCTCCCTGCTTCCCAGGCCCGGCACTAATGCTCTCCCACTGAGGAATTCAGGGCTTTACACTCTCAGTATGTGCCACTTCGTATAAAAGGCTCATTGCCCCATAGCCGCCAGTGGAACAAAAATGATGCTCATACAGAAGGAATAACTTCTGAGGCTGGCTGGAGGTCAGACAGCGGTTTGTTGCTGTTCAAGAAAAGGTAATCTTTCTTAGAGGTAACTATTGCCATTTCTGGCTCTCCGATATTAAGCTGTGCAATCTTGTCACTTGTATAATTTCGGGATATTTTCCTTGTAAGTGGATGGAGACGGTAACTTGGATTTTCAGTCAGGCGAAGTGACTGGCATTGCTGGGAAACGATTTGGTGGGATGCACAGACCCGAAATGCATGAGGATGTTAACAGCACGCACCTGATCCATGTTCTGTTTTTCAGTTCCAACCAGGTGCCAGTAAACCCCAAGTTTTTGTTGTTTCTGTCCCTTTTTTTTGGGTTATTTTGTACAAAAAAGAGAAAAGAAAAAAAAAAAGAGAGTTTGGAAACTCCTTTGGATCTCTCAGCCTAGTTTTGTTGCCAACAAGCTGGGGGATGTAGGCTGACATGCATCCTGTTTCTAATAGCACACACACTGTTTCTTTATTTAGAGCCTCTTTACCAGTATCAATTAAACCCCAGTTAAATCTGACACATCTTAACCTTGCGTTGGATCCAATTCATTGCTACAGCAGAACCCATATGGCACTGAGACAGTTGCAGGCATCAATTCATTGCTTATGTACAGTTACTGGCTAAATGCCAAGCAGTAATCACTGCTTTTTGTTAATAGACATGTTTGCTTTTGCAGTCGTTTCTATACACAGTGCTCTAGATTAATTAGAACAAAATCTGTCATCCATCTAAGAAACAACCAGAACTCTTGGGTTTGTTTTTTTTTTTGCCTCAGATTTAAAGAGAAATGAGTGTGAGCAGCCAAAGGTGGTGGTGGAGGAGAGTTACTCTGTTTATTCTGGAATAACCTATTACGTTTATTGAGCACACATATATCTGCTATTTTACTTAAATAAAAGGGAATAGGGGGAAATTGCTGGTCGTTGAAAATACACATACGACTTGAGGCAGTAATTGCAGAAAGACTAATCATGTTTTGGTTTCTTTTAACCTGGATGTTGAGAAATAGCAAGAAAACTAATGTTAAAGAAGTCACAATTCTGTTTCTGCAGTTAAATGACACTTTTCACCTACAGAGACACCCAAATTATGGAAATGCACATGGAGGTGAACTTGCAGAACCACGTAACTATCTCTGAGCTCTGGGTTATTGGGGCTTCCTTTTGCTGCAGCCTGCTTACAGTTGGAAACAGCATCAGCTCTGGTAGGCAGGGACATTAAACCAAAAGGAAGTGGTTCTTGCATTACTGGTGTTGCATTTTAGAGATATTTCAACATGTGGTTATACAGTTTTGTCCTCCCAGCCCCAGCTTGATGCCTGAGTGATGAACACAGTTGGGGTAACTGGTGGGTATTGAAGTGTTCTGCTTAAGACATCAGCATTTTAAGATCACGTTATGCTATATGCAGATCTGTTGTGGTGGTGGATACATGCGTGGTGACCTATATTAAGCCTGGAATGCACTCGGGAGTGAGTGTTTTATGCAATAGGGGAATACTTTTAAGCTGCTACATTATGCAATAGAAATAACAAGCCATTTCACTACAGATTCTTTAGTGGTGCTTACCATCATCAAGGTATTTTAAGAAACCATTTGGGAGCATGTTATCTAATCAGTTGTGTAGTTTTTTTATCTCCATAAAAAACGTTCTGGTGGTGGTTTTTTTAATGGTAGCTATTTTTGTTTGCACAGAAAACTCCTTTGGTTAACCTGATTTGCAAGTAAAGCTTTCTGGGCCCCAGTTCTTTCATTCATAACTGTGTCACACAGGACCTGATTAAAAACCTGCTGGGGCTTTCCGTTTGATTCATTAGGATTTGGATGGTGTCCACTGTCATGATTAAAGACCTGACTACTGCTTGTCAAACTACTACTTGCTTAGCTGTTACTTGCTAACACTTTGCAATGACCCTGTTTTAAAAGGAAGAGACCTCAAGTTAGCAGTCAACACTTAATGATAATCTCCAGTTTTCACTCAAAGTAGCAATGCTATTTGTAAGCTTTGAGGTGTTTCTGTTTGCTTAAAGTAGCAATGCTATTTGTAAGCTTTGAGGTATTTCTGTTTGCTTAAGTGATTTAATGTGATTTATACCTTAGCAGGGGATCCTATTACCAGACACCCTTACCTCTTCCTCAGTATTTCTGATTTACACTCCATATATGTTACGTAAGAAAATGTGTGTATTTCATATGTATATAAAATATAATTTCTCTCTGCATGGAAGGGCAGTAAAAATACCCCTATTTTCTGGAAGTTATAATCTCTTTCAAAACTTTTTCCTAATGTTGAGCTAATGTTTTAGTATTCCAGTGCTGTTGGGCCATTGTTCGGAAGTACAGCTTTATCAGCAGAATGTGTGGCAGATGGTTTACATTTGCATTAGCCTTCTGGAAAAGGAATCAGCTCCCACCAACATAAGCTTCGGCTTTTCTTTACAACATTTACAACAAATTCATCAGAGTAGCATTTTTAGAGGGAGAAAACCCCACCCCAATCCGACTGTCTTTGCCTTCCTCTTTTGAAGAGGAAAAACGAGTCCTGTTCCAATGCCCTCATCTGCACATGTATCTCCCATCCCCTCCCCCACTGTTTGTTAAAATGATTTAAGTATTTCATTATGCAAAATGACTTTTATAAAAAGACCTTCCTTTTTGCCCCACAGTCATTCTTAATTTCGTTTGTCACTTGTTATAGAGTGGAGTTATGTGAGGCAAGGATATATTATTTGTTCTAGTCTGTATTGGATAATTTATTACATTAAGAAACCAATAATTTTCAAATATAATCAGATTTAAGTTTTTAATAAGATTCATCCTCCCATTCACACTTGCTTAATTTAAGGATATTAAATCTGCTCTGGAATGAGCTGCCTCTCAAAGCCTTATGTGCCTATTAAAGGATTTTATTCCTGATGTGTTAATAGGATTTAATTATATTAGCCCTGTAGTCCGGAGACGCACCACGATTGTTAAACTTGATAAACCAGACAAATACATGCTAAAAGAGTGATGGCCAGCTCCTTAAAAAGAGGTGGAAAATCACAAGGTGTTACTGTTCTAATCTCTCTGCTATGCAACTACAGCTTTGCATAATGCTGAAGTTTTAAATCTTGAATGTTTAACACGCTGTAACTAGTTTTTTTCTCAAGGAAAGAAATAAATCAAGGCTAACGCAGGAATTAATAAGGCTTTTAATGAGTGTTTGTATTTGTTTCTCGTGTCTGATTCCCATAGATTAATTTAGATAAAGTTCCAGTTTTGTTCTTCTTGCGGCATCCTCTTGTTGTGTACAGACAAAAGCGGCAGCGAGTCATTCTGGCCACCCAGCATATTAAACACTGTCTCGAGTTCTTGTTTCCTGTGGCTAATTAGGTTAATGGCAGAGTGACACAAAGAGAAAACAATGGCTTGGGACATTCTGCTGAGGCGTGGTTAGGGAGAGGCAGAGAAAAGAGAGGCGCAAACTCCTGGAGTCTGTGAGTCCCAAGATCTCTTTTGGCAGGACCTGGCATTGACCAGAAGTGCTGGCTCTTGTCAAGCTCGCCCTAAATGTGATGCTAAATGCACAGGAGTCAGCACTTCTGATGGCTGCAGACACGGAGAGAGGGAGGGAGTGACAGGGTTTGCAATGAATCTCAGGGAAGGAGGAAAAATTAGCTGTGCGCCATCCGCTTGGACATTTTGCTTCCAAAATTAGATTGACGTGTGTTATGGCACGTTTCCACTGGTAATCACAGACACTCAACATGTATTGCAAGAAGATTTAGGCCCTCAGTTTTTCTCTCACTTGCGCAGAGCTAGACTTTGGGCCTCTCAAAACCTGGTGTAGGCTGCGTTTGTTTGGAGAAGATAAACATGTGAAGCACGCTTTCGCTTTTAAAAAAGCCATTTTCTGGCATTTTTCCTTGCCATGGTAGCCTCAGAAATGTAAACTGAGATAAACTGTTTTTTGGGTTAGGAAGGAAATGGAAGCAGAGTTCTGCTGTGCCCAGTGAGAGGTTGGAGAAGGAAGCTATAAGGCATCATGCCGGTCCTCCCGCCTGCTGGATCCACCTACCCAAAGCTGGAGAGCTGAAGCTCTGCCCAGGGAATGACAAGGAGAGGAACAGGCTTGGTGCTGGGTGGAGCGGCAGGAAGAGGCACAAGACAGTGAATGCAAGGTCTGTGCACAGGATAATCATGTTCTCACCAGACTTGTGGCTCCAAAACAAGGAACTTCTTGAAAAGCTTATGGTTCTGGAGACCCCAGCTTGTGATTGAAACTGTCAGAGACTGGCTGTGGTGGGAGAGGGATGGGTTGAGCACCAGCGGAGGTCAGCTCTTGTTAATGCTCTGGGTTAGGCTGCTCTTGAACATCCGACCTCAGACTTTGGTGCCAGCCAATGTAGGAACCCACTGTGAGGTCTGTGTCCAAACCTGCAGCCACAAACTGAGACAAGCTGTAACCCAAAGCTGCCAGACGTTGACTTCCTGCAGGCAGTGCAGACAAATGACAACCTATAAAAGATAGTGTGGGTAACAGCCAAGTAATTGTGGTGGTCTTTTAATACCTAAGGTGGGCTCTGCTTTTTTGTACGCTTGTAAAGCCTTGGTAGCCATGTCATTCCTCATTTATACTGGCTATGAATAGCTTTTTAAGACAACATTGTGGCTTTCACGTTTATAGTTTGATAAACTCCTGATAAAATTACTCATTCCAGCTTGCTATCTACCGTTGGAGCAGGATTATTGATTGCTTTCTATGTCTGCATCGACATATATAAAAAGCTGTGTATATTTATTAGAGACAAAAGGTATCGTGCTCAAAGACAAGCAGGATAAAGCTGTAAACATGCAACTTGTGAGCGTTTCTACATATATTCACTCTTTTCTCTGCCTGCAGTACCGTACAAGGAGGTCTTTCCTAATTTAACTTGGGATTTATGGTTCTGTAGTGCTTTTTTTCCAGTTAGGTGCCCATATTTCTTTTCCCATGAATCTCCCAGGCATTTAAAGGGGTGTTTGCTGCCTTGTGTTGCCACTAGAACTAGAAGCCAAAACGATAGCTGCCAGTTGAATGCTCCTGTTGAAGAAGAGCCTGAAATGGCATGGCAGAGCTGTAAGCAATGCTGAGAAATTCAAACATAAAGGTTTAATTGCAATTTAAACGGGAGAGGTGGGAGTAGAAGGCTGTGTTTCACACAGGTCCCCAAAGGAGAAACTGATGTACGGTGTGAAAAATAGTAGCAGGGCTGAAAAGAATCAGTGTTCTTAGGCAGATACAGTGATAAAAACTAGGAGACACTCTCAATAGAGACAAGGATTTGGTTATTGTATGGGCAGAAATAGGTCACCATGGATGCTGAAGTAGTAAAGTGCAATGAGTTTTATAGCATGAAGTGCTATGAAAGTGCATGAAGGCCTGATAGGGAGAAGAGAGAAGAAACCCAGGGACGTTTGTGGTAAGACATTATAGCCCAAGCGGAAGGATACCTGCAGTTTAGGGGTGCAGGGAAGGTATGACCCCCCCTCCTCAAACAAACATCCCATCCTTGTGAGATGTAGCATGGCTTGGGAAAAACTAGCAACTGATGTGCTCTGCAGTGGCAAACACTGCAATCTTTAATACCATAAAGGATACTCTGCCTGTCCTTTCTATATGCACTGATGCTCCTCTCGAACTCCTCACGTGTAGTTTGGTGGGATGCCACTGTTGCTGACATGATCTGTATCACACACACTTTGCCTCTTGTATATAATACAAGTTTATAATACAAGTCAAGCTTATTTTACCCATCTCTCATCCTTTCAGTGCTTCCTTTTAATTTGCTTGTCAGGCTCCTGCATGGTTTTGGCTCTTTCTTAGTCTCTCCTGAGTAGGACATTACTAGAGCACAGTAGGGAATTCACATTTCAACTGCTTTTCTCTGCATTGTCCCTTGCCCTTCCCTGCACCCATCCAGCCTCTCCGGCATGTTTCCTAGATGGTACCTTCCTTCATGATGCATTAAGGTTTATTTTCCCGGAGTAACTTCAGCTGCTGTTGGGAATCTTTTTCACCTTTTTCTTCAAAATGGAAATGATTTCATGCTCTGTTACCTTGTTTCCCACATGATTGTGCAGGAATAGGCACAGGGACGGTGGCTGGAATATGGAAGTGGTTGGGGCTGAGCAGCAGTTGCCGTTTCTGCCTCCTCCTCACGCTGTGTTTGTCACTGGTGAGTCTCAGCATCTCTTGCTCCTGGATTCTCATCCTTACTTCTCCTTTTCTTGCAGGCTTAAACTGGGGCTGAGGAAAAGGTCACATTAATAACAAAAGTATTAATTTCTGTGTGACCAAAATAGTTCTCTTCAGTGCTACCAGGCACTGTTTCGTCTTGCTTGTGTGGTTCATGAACTACATGCTAATTTTCTTTATATTTAATTACCTTCCAATGTCTCCTGTGCTTCAGGGTACAAGCCGCCTTCTGACTAATTAGGGCTTTTTCTCTGAACAGGCTATTCCCTATAAATCTGTGAAGAGTTTCTTGCACTTCCCTTTGAAGCATGTGGTAACTGGCACTAAATGGATGGCTGGATGCTCTGCTCCTGAAGTTCCTCTGTTATGAAATCCACACATTTACACCAAGCAAAGTTAATAAGTGTGGCTTGGATCAAATCTTTAGCACGTGGATATAATGGAGCGTGTATGGGGTGAGCTGTTGTGCTCCAAAGAAAACACATGTATTTTCTCTTAAGACAGTTGTGATACGTGTGTGCTGCGTGTTAACTCCTCCCAGTCCAGGCTTTGTCAGGCAAGTCTCCCTTGTCATGTAAAAGCTGTGCAGGCATCAGGATTTCAGCCTCAGTACTGCTTGGTCAGTGGTTAAATCAGTGCATGCTGCATACAGAAGTCACCACAACAATGCTAAGTATTCCTATCGATTATGTATATAGCAGTCAATGCAAAAATGGTCATCTTAATCAGCTAATGATTTTTAGGCTGATTTCTCAACAAAATGAGGCGTTGTGGGATTGCTCCTTCTGTCTGACTGTTCTCCCCATCCCTGTCACTGCTGGGTTCAGTCCATGTCGGTCTGGTTTGACCGAGGGTGGAGATTTGAAGAGGCATCAGATCCTGAAATAGTGCATCTGAAAATCCTCCTGACAGAGCAGCGAGGGCAGCGCTGGCTTTTAAACCACAGCAGACACCAGAGCAGGCACTCACCCGGTGCTGTGCAGGAGCCAGGTTTCACTGGGGCTGCCTTTCACTGAGGATTTTATCAACCCCTTCAGCTTTTGACGTAGGGAGAGATGGTGTCCTCCGCTCCCTGCGAAGTGTCTGAAACGCCGAGATCATGCGACGAGCTGAGTCATGGTTATCACTTGCTCAAAAGCTGAACCTCCTATTTCTTTCTTTCCTTTCCTAGGTCAGGTTATACATTTCCATAAACAAAGGAAACACTCGGAGTAGGCTGCGGGAGCCACTCTTTCAAAAAGAATAAGAGCCATTTAGTGTACCAAGTGGTTTACAATCCAAACGACAGAAAGCTGAGTCCCTCCCCTTCAGGACAGATCATAGCGGGCTTCCTCAGCTCGTAGTCACTTGCTATGAGGAGCTACATCTCCAAAGCCTTTGCGCACACATACAACCAACTGAAGTTGGGTCATGTCCAAGCATACGAGATTCCTCAAGCATGAAATTCCACTTGACCCTCTTAAGGCTTTCTCAGCATCAGATATGTACACCCCAGAGTGGATAATGTTCATAACTCATTTCACATTACCCCTGGGTAGTGCCAGTGCAGAAATCCTGTCTAGTCTAATGCAATCAAAGCTGTGAATACGAGGAAACTGAAACATCTGGCCAGGTTTCTCTGCTGTGCCCCAGGATGTGCGACAGGAGGGATTCAGGTCAGGAGGAGGGGATGTGTGTGCTGGAGAGGACAGACGCCCCAGCGACATCGCCAGCAGCACCAGGGTGCATCGGCTGGGCAGGTCACCTCACATAATTTCTTATACCTGCACTGAAGTTCAAAGGTGCAGCTGCAGTTCATGTGAACCTGCGTAAGCTGACCCAAAAAAGGGGCCTGGAGCACCTCTTGTATGGAGCCAGGCTGAGAACATTGGGGCTGTTCAGCCTGGAGAAGAGAAGCTGCTGGAGACCTCAGAGCAGCTTCCAGTGTCTGAAGGGGGCTACAAGGATGCTGCAGAGGGACCTTCATCAGGGACTGGAGTGATAGGACATCGGGTGATGGGTTCAAACTGGAACAGGGGAAGTTCAGGTTAGATCTAAGGCAGAAGCTCTTCCCTGGGAGGGTGCTGAGGCGCTGGCACAGGGTGCCCAGAGAAGCTGTGTCTGCCCCATCCCTGGCAGTGTTCAAGGCCAGGTTG
>NW_009921562.1:0-22174 GCF_000696875.1 Nestor notabilis | reverse complement strand
TTCTTTAGTTTGAGTTTTCCCTGCCGGGGGCAGGGACGTGGAAGTGGATGATTTTAAGGTCCTTTCCAATGCAAACCATTCTATGACTGTATGAAAAGCAGGGGATCTGAGTACGTGGACCTTGTCTGGGCTGGCTGCATGGAGATTTGAATGCAATCAGGCGGTGTGGTGGTACAGAGGGGTACAGAGCACACATGGGCATGGGTACTGCATGCTGAGGTATACCCAAGGGGAGAGGCTCGCTCTGTGCCTACTGCATTTCTTGGGGGTGTGGGCAGGATCACACCGTCCGGATTCTGTGCAGCCAGAGGTGCTACAGAACCCAGCTCCTCTTGCAGCACAGTCCAGCTCCATCTTCAGCGTAAAGGAAAGAAGACATTGCCTTGGGCAGCTGTTTGAGTTCTTTGTCTCCTTTGCCTGTGCCAAGGGGTGGCTGAGGGTGGCAGCGGTGGGCAGAGATATCCTGGTGCCTGTCCCCATGCCCTTCCTCACTCTGTGGTGGGAAAGCGGTGACACCAGTCTCTAAGTCTGTGCCATCTCTCTCCATCTCCAGTCCTCTCCTTCCCTCTTCCCACAGCAGGCACAGCCAGGGCCCAGCTTTGCGGCCAAAGGGCACGAAATAGGATTTTATGAGCCAAAAATCCCCTTGGACAGGTCTCTTGAGCCAGCAGAGACCTGCCCAAGGGGACTCCAGTAGAACTGAGAAGGTTCAAGTGTGTAAACAAAAGTCAGTCGTGAAATCCAGGGCTCTGCTGAATACATCTCTGAAAGAAGTGAAGGAAGGTGCATCTATTCTTTCCTCCCTGTCCCTGTTTGCAGGCTGCTTGAATTCAGAATTACCCTTTGGTCAAGACCCTTGTGTGCCTATAACGTCCCATCTCCTCTACAGGGTTTGATTGAGTCTAGGTTTTGTCCTTTATGTTCGTAAGCATTGCCAGATCCTTTGATTCCAATTGCTCTATACAAGATGCAGAGTGTATTCTTCCATTGCTTTTCTTCAAACACAAGCATTGCTCTCTGCCAGCAAACACCAAAACCTAGAGCACTGCTGTTTCCTTCTCCATAACAAAGTATTGTGGCTCTTGATAGAAGCAGCTCCTTCTGAAACCACTGGCACTTACTGTGTGACTTGAAAAGGAGAGGAGGGAGAGGGGGGAATGGTGATATCAGAGTTCAGCTTTTAAAACCAATAGCATTTTTACCAAGCAGCTTCTAACGTGGTGTTTTAGCAGGGATCAGTGGCTGGATATTCTGCTATTTCTAGTCCTACGTTTTCTAGCGGAGTGAATTGCAGGATGGAAGAGGCCACAAACTTGGTCTTGCACAAGAGTCATTATGGACAGACTAGAAAGTGAATCCTTTGCCAAACTCGCCCTCCTCCAAGTCTTGGGGAATAATACTTTCACCACGGTTGTTCAGCAGAAGCCACATCAGCTTAGCTGGATGTGATGGCTTAGCTCTCTTGCCTTAATTAAAGCAGTTAAAATGTTAATTCACAAAGTGAATATGTGGGATATGTGTTTGGAAAGAATAAGAAAGGGCTTTCCATGGGGGATGTTTGTCTGGAGGATGTTTAGAGGCAGCTCCCCAGGTGTGCTTCCTTTCTGAACACATCCAATGTTTCCAGTTGTCACTGGCTGTTCGCCACGATGCTTGATAACAACACAAAACCAAACAGTTCTTTAACCACTTGAAATAAACCCTTTTCAACCAAGCCTTGCAGAATGCCTCACTCTGTATGAGGAGGGATAGGATTTTGCTGGCAGGTTACTACTCTTGCTTATCTGCCCGAAGTTATTCCTTCGAACCTGGGCCAAGCTAACACAGCTTGGAAGTTACCCTCAGGCAACAACCAGGACTGTGTCTGATAAGTTTTGGGCCCCAACTTGCTTTCTCTGGGTGGTTTTTGGGTCTTTTTGTGTTCACACAACAAAACTATGCTCCCCTTCTCTGGGTTGACACCAATTGCTCAGCACTTAGTGAAGGATTCTGACTCTGGTTTAAGTACATACTTAAAGCCCTCATTCTTAAGCACAAAAATCAGAGGCAGGTAACACATACTTAGCTACACTTTAAGTACACATGTATAGCTTAAACATGTGCTGAGAAAGGTACGTTCTGGGTCCAGGCTGTGACCTGTCACTTCTTATCCTCTCTGCATGTCCTGGGGGATTTCTTTTGCTTCCTCTCCCCACTCGACAGCTGGAGCCTTGGAACCCCCACTGCGTGTCTGGGAACTGGTTTTCCCTGTGGTTTTATTTAAAGCTTCCAAAATTAGCAAGTTTTTAAACTACTTTTTGAACTTTGGCTTCCATTCTTTGCTTTCAGACCATCGGAGGGTTTTGACACATCCATTGGGCTGCCCTGAAACGCACAAGGCTTCTCGAGTGTTCTGTATGAGGGATGTGGTGGTGTTGCTGACCACCTCCCTAAGAGGTAAATCCTTAGGGTCCTCCCTACAAGTGCTCCTGCTTTGAGATCAAATTAGTTCAAATTACTGAGCTTAAACCTGACTTTTGGTTTTTAATACGTTGTTTACTGTGTTGATCTTGTATAATTTGATCTCCTTTATTAGAACTACCACGTCAAATACCCTATGGAAGGCTAAGAATAATACCCTTTTCACTGAAACTTTC
Organism: Nestor notabilis; assembly: GCF_000696875.1. NCBI lineage: Eukaryota > Metazoa > Chordata > Aves > Psittaciformes > Psittacidae > Nestor > Nestor notabilis. Next base: position 19,538 of record NW_009921562.1, on the reverse strand, counting down.
ATTTTAATTACAAAAGGGAACAACTGTTTAAAAAGATCTGTTTTTTTTCTTCCATAAACCCGTGTTGTTCCATCACTTTTTTAGCTGCATCCTGAATCAGCTGCTTCGTTATTTCCCCCTGGTTTCATGTTAGGGTGAGAAGTCTGAGTCATCTCATTTATCCCTGTTAAATAGTGATGCTAAATATTTAATAGGAAATATTAAATATTGATACTAATGAGTGACATGTAGAATTGATGACTCCTGGCCCTAAAGCAGGCTAGGCAGGCTCACAGCACTCACTGGGGCGCTCCTGGCAAAGAGCTGGGCACCTGAAGAAGACACAGTCTTGGAAGAGGACCTGCCTTCAGTGCCTAACCCTCCTCTGCTGTTGTTTGCCATTCCAGTGACATGCTTGCTTTTCGTTTTGACAGGGTCTCAAAACTATTTGGGAGTCATAACAGCAGCATCATTAGTCCCAGGTGAGCCTGTGGTGTTTCATGGTTTCAGGCACTTTACTGAAATCTGTCTCCCTTCTGATCAGCATCCCTGGGTGATAAATGGAGGGCTATTCATCAACGGCGTTAGGAGACATCTTGCAAGTGAAGCAGCTGTAGTTACAGCTGTTTGGAAAGTGAAATCAGATCCCATAGGTACTGTATGTGGATGAAAAATAGACAAAGGGATTGTTCTAAGGTTTGCTCCTTTTGTATTTCCAAAGGTGAGTGTGTGAAGTGTCCAGCATCACCAAACAGGCGCTCTTTACTTCCTTGCCCTGTTTCTATTCATACGTGTTTACTGTGATTGCCCTTTCAGGGGCTAGCCTACTTGTTAGCCAAATTAAGGCAGTCCTGAATTGGAGGCTCTGCTGTCACCTGGTTGACCTATATCAGCTGGTTGTGTTACTTCTAGTTTCTTCACATGACCTCTTCTTCTTGCCTGACAGCCTCCTCTGTGATCTGTGTTGCTGTTCCAAAACAGATGCATTCTTCTCCAGTAAGGTTACGTGCTCTTTCAGCTTTCCAGGCAATTGTACCCAGAAAGCAAAGAAAGCCAACTGGCATTCGTCTCTCCTTTCTTTTTCTGCTTTCATATTATTTTCCTCATTGTTGGAAGCAGAATAACAGCAGTACTAATGTTATAGAGAGATAGATACCTTGTCTGTGAACCAGTGGTGACAGTCAGCCTGAAGTCCCAGCAAGAAAAGGTGTAAATGGCCTTATTGAACATCAATGTGCATTTGTAAGTTAGGATTGTTTCTTAAATCCTTGGTCTTCACTGTTGGGTTTATAGTGATGACACTTGCGGGGAATGCTACAAATCTTGTTTCTGAGTTAGTCTTACAGTGCTAGAGCAGGTAACTCCCTATTTCATTTGTCCACCTGCCCAAACTGGCATCATGCTCGAGTAAAAGGAGGCTGCGTGGCAAATGCTTTTGTGCTTTACAGTATTGCCTATGGTGCAGACAAGTTCCCAACTGCAGGCAGGGCATCGCTCACTGGGCACGGCTGGCAATCACCTCCCCATGCCGGGTGCAGTGTTACCCTGGAGGAGTACAGAATGTAAAGCAGGAGGGTGAGAAGCAGCGTGGTGCTTGGCTCGGGGCACTCTCTGGCTTTCCATGCACGTAACACTTCTGATGCCATGGTGGTGGCGAGTTTTCCAGCAGCACTTGAAGACATGAGTGTCTCTGGTGGTTTGCTCTCTGCACAGAAGGAAAATGCACGTGTGCTCCAGGCAGTGTAGCTTGTACTGATGCTGAAGGCAGGTTTGTATTAAAACACTGAGTCTGAGATGGGGCATGAACTTCCCTGACTCCTTTGCAGAGCAGCTTCCTGCAGAGGGGTGAGGGTGGCAGTTCTGCTAAACCACTGCAGCTGTGTGCTTGGGGAACACCAGACCCAGCTGAAGGTCCTATTGGCTCCAGGTGATGTTAGAAGAGCAGATTTAAGGATCCCTCAGGCAAGCGCACCTGTAAAGATCCCGAGGTGTTCCTGCTGTTGTAGCACCACAGGCTGCTGAGGAGCCAGTTCTCTAAGAAAAGTAAGTAATTTATTTATCCTAATTCAGTTGTATCCTTGTGTATCTCAGCTAACTGTTTTCCAGCAATTTCTGCTTTTGTCCATGTTGGCTTCAGCATCTCCTTATCAGAACATGGCCAAGCCCAGGGTCATAACAGAATCAACCTCTGTGACTGTGCTGTGGTCCAAACCTGATAGTCTGACTTCCATTTTGCTTCTGCTTTCCATCCCTCCCTGACCAAAGCTCGCTCTTTCCCTGCTTCTTCATGAGCCCCTCATTAGCCTTATCCCTTTCATTTTCAATTCATGCAACCTGGTGGACTTTCAAGGTTGCTTTTCCTCAATCAAGATCTCTCCTGTATTGTTATTCCATCCATATGTACTCTGTAAACTTCAGGTACACGCATCTATCGGCTCCATGTGGATGTCTGGGAATGCTAAATCACAGAATTGCTGTAAGGAGCTCTGGGTGCTCTGCAGAGTTGCCAGCAATTGTGCCAGGCTAAGGTGTGCTTTCAGAAACTAAGTGATAGAAGTCAAGTAAGAAATGTCTCATGTGGGGAGTGTGGTCATAGTCTGTCAGAAAAAGGACTATTCCAGCACTTCTAAATGTATGAGAAGAATGTTCATCTTATGACTGGAAACTAAAATGGGGAACGTTGCTCTTACTTGACTTACGCCTGATCATCTAAGCAGTTTCACATTGTGCCATACGCTTGCATTATTTATACTTTCATATCTTGGTATGTATATATTACTCCATCTGTGGTTTTTCCCTTTTGGTCTTTACCATTCTGCATTAGGACTGTATTTGAAGACAAACCTGTAAAAGAAGTTGAAACACTTTTTTCACTACTTGAACGACAGCACAATGTGTTTTTCTGGAAGGGGTCCTAGTTAATGTGTCTCTCGGGTTACTTTCTAGGTATATTCATAGTTTATGCGTTGTGCTGAGAAATGCTGGTTTAAGCTGTGACTTACTGACTTGTTAAGGTTGAATTAAAAAGAGAAGCAAAACGTTTGCTATCACCAAATCAACTTGTGTTATCCTTGGTCACTGTATCTGAGTAATTTGGTGTAGGAAGAGGCAGCACTGTGGGCAGAGCGAAGGGTCTCTGTACGATTTCCAAGGAGAATGATAAAACCCCTTACCCTTCACCTAGCATGTGAAACACAAAGCATGTTCTCAGAGCAGGCTATTGTTAATTATGTTCTGTGCTCAATGTGTTGACTGAAAAGCCCCTATCACCTGTGCTGCGGTATGAAGAAGGGATTTTGTAAGACGCATCCTTTATCTTCAGCAACTGTTCTATCAGCAAAGCCAATCTCTCTGAAAAGACAAGGAGATGAGAGAGAAAACGAAATGAGAGATACTGCTTCAAATGATATGTTTGAATCTTATTCTAGCTGCTTACAAAATACCAGTTTTCCAGAGGACAAGAGTTAGAAAAAGCTTTCATGCTCTGCTGTCAGAGATACCACAGCTCGTTAGCACCTCTTCTCCAGGAGGAATGAATTAAGCACAGCTGACTCTGATACCACAGGCACGAACATGCCATAGAAAACCTGGGAAGAGGAAACCTACCAAAACATGGTGAATTTGATCTAAGAAGTCCTCCAGGGCAAACACAACACCAGACAGGAAGCTTCACATAATATGAGTACTTTTAGTGCAAAAGGAGGCAAAAATGATGTTTCTCAGTCAATTAATATACTGGAATGAGCCAGTGCTAAGGGTTTGGTTGTTGCTGCTGCTCCAGCAAACTATGAGCCTTTCAAAAGCTCCTTCGTGGCTAAGATACCGAGTTCTCTCTGATAATCAGGATTTTGGCTATATCTGTTCCACATGATGCCATTACTTGAGCTAGCTGTAAATTGGGTAGATAAACTACTAGAAACAGTTGAGCTGCAAAAACATGGCATATGTGGAGAGCTACTTAATCCCACCGGGTGAACAAAGTAGTGCTGCTTCTATGCAAGTTAGCTGCTGTCTAGACATACCTGTAGCCTCCTAAACCACTTAGTACTGCTGGAAGTTTTACTGCTGCACTCATTAGTCATTTTATATGCTTTAGAAAGCCATGCAATGACTGTTTAATTATGCAAAGTGAAGGTATAATTAAATTGCACTTGAACTGTGGGGATTTGAATCTGATGAAATAAAATGGGGTTAGTTTTACAGGCTTCGTGTGCCACAGAGGAACCACAAAGCCTTTTGATTTTTCTTCTTCCATATCTGTAACTCTCTCCGGGGTAATGGAGAGTTTGGGCCCAAGGTGGCTTTTCCATCTTTGTGACAGGCAGCGTAGATGCACGCTTGTAAAAGTTTGATGCTACCAAGCACGACTCAAAGATGAGATTTGTTTTCCTCTAGGAAAGCTGCCAGTGCTGTTAATATGTACATCTGGAAGTTCTTGAAACCTGGTAATAGGAACTGTGGTAAAAGACGAACGAAGAGGCACAATAAGCAGATCTATAGCACAACTTTCAGAAACAGTAGCATGAAACTGGGCGCCCAGGCATGTGGCCTGAGTGTATAATACTGCCTCTTCACAACCGTGTGAGCTGCAGGCTCAGCAATTGTGGAAAATCAGGCTGCCTGCTTAAAAATGAATACAAGAGGTTGGCTTTCCCTGACATTTAGAGCTTTTAATCTTCCTCCTTTACCCTAGCAGTGGAGCTGGCTAAGTACCTGCTATATACTGCTGGTTTTCTTACCACGCAGGATAGGGTGGTAGTGATTTTCTTTTGCTTTCCTCTTTCTGATACAAGACTCGTTTTGGAGGGGACAAATTGAAACCATAAATTCAAATTAAATACTAATAGAGGTATTGTTGCTTTTCAACCGATGAAGCAGAGATGGATGAGGGGGAAAGAAAGGCTGAGAGGGAAGGGAAATGTGGTTGAAAAGCAGCATTCCTCATCCAGGTCAGGCTTTCCTGGATAGTGCTACTTGCATGCTATTGCAAGTGTATTGTACAGTGATATAAACCATGCAGATTTCATTATAGAGGTGTGAAGGGCAAACTTATAACTTACGTAATGACTTTTATGACGTTGTCTGATGTTAACTGTTGAGTCTGAAGTTTGCTTGAGCCAGGCAGCAGGTTGAACAGTCATTTCATTGAGGGAAAACACCAGTACCTCCATCCCTTATAAAGGACACTTAAAATTCAGCAGATAACTTTAGAGTTGGAGGCTGTACCTCTAAAACAAGAGCAGGGCTCAGCTGGAGAAGCACCCACTGAGATATTTCTTCCTCTGGCCATGTTTAGCACTCTGGGTAAGTGATAGCTGCTGAATTGAAAGGTTTAATTATGTATTACTGCTTCAAGCATGCAGGATACAGGGGTCTGTGCTTTGTTGCCTCCCAGTCACCCCAGTGAGGTTGTTTTCCTGGTGGGTCTTCCTCAGTGGGCATTGCCACAGTGTGTCTCCACTTCACAGATGTGTGTAAAAAGGTGACTGCAATTTGCAGCTGTATCATACATGCAAAAGAGTAAAGCAAGGTGGCATTTCTCTATAGTTGTAGTCTACCTCTAGGGTATAAATGTACTTGGAGCACAGGATTTTGGAGTTATTTTAATTCTCTCATGTCACTTATGAATTGGTCAGAAGTTGCTGTAAATGCACTAATTGGCACAGATTTTGGTGACTAGTGGATGTGTTAAATTGACTGTAAAATGCACATTGAAAGTGGAGGAGGAAATTATTCTAACTTGCATAGCAAAACAAAGATGCAGGAGGAGAAGCTATTGCTTTCTGTCTTGCAACTTCTAGCAAGAGACTGGCTACCACTCAACCCCATGTGCTACCAGGGATGCAGCTCTGTCCCTGGTTAATTACTGTGTTCATTGACAGTGTTCAGGTCTGCTTTTGTGGCACATGCTGGTCTCTCTTAACGAGACATCTTGGAGATAAACCATGGCCCCATAGCAGTTCAGCACCTGGTCTGTGGGTTTTGTAAATGACAATGGGTGTTTAAGGTTGATTTTCTCCTTAAAACTCTAAATAATACATCAAGAATTCAGTTTTATTTGGATGTAATCACACAGCCCCTGTAATCATGTGTAATCATACAGCCCCCATAATAATCATAAGCCTGCTCTACATAATTACCCATTGGTTGGGAGTAAGTGTATGTGATGGAAGAGACCTGCTAGTTTGAATGCCTCCTGTAGCACTGCAAACTCCTGCAGTGACATGCAGCAAAAAGTTTCCCCTCTTGATTACACAGGAAACCTGGAGAAGGACCTTTTACAAGGGCACGTAGTGATAGGACAAGGGGTGATGGGTTCAAACTGGAACAGGGGAAGTTCAGGTTAGATCTAAGGCAGAAGCTCTTCCCTGGGAGGGTGCTGAGGCGCTGGCACAGGGTGCCCAGAGAAGCTGTGGCTGCCCCATCCCTGGCAGTGTTCAAGGCCAGGTTGGACACAGGGGCTTGGAGCAACCTGCTCTAGTGGAAGGTGTCCCTGCCCGTGGCAGGGGGCTGGAGCTGGATGATCTTAAGGTCCCTTCCCATTCTATGATAATGTCAGCTGAGGAGGAAAATGCCATTCAGCAGTGATACCCTGCCTGTATTTCCTTGCTTGCTGTTTCCTGACCTTGTCATGGGCAGGCTTTTTGGGAAACATGCTTGTTTTCTGTTTATCCTTTCCAAGAGCTGCCTGAGCACCACTGCATGGTGATGGACTATGGCCTGAGAGAGCTTGCTCCTGAAGTCTCGGGTAGTTTTGACCAACTTGTTAGCTAATAGCTGTGGTGTATAAACAACTTACTGACTTAACTAGCTTGAGCCCACATCAGTGGGCTCAAGCAGCTTATCCGACACTTAATAATGAACATTTTGCCTTTAAAAGAAGGACAAGACTCACCAGGGATAGGTGAAATTGAAATACAATTGCAGAAGCAAAGGTGCTTTTTGAGTCAAATTAACTGTTTTTCATTCTAAGGCTTTTGAGGTACCTGACTTTTTTTCTTAAGGTTTCTCATCATCTTTTAGAATACGAAGTAAGACAAACTGGGAAAAGGCAAAAGAGGAAACACTGAAACAGAAGTAATATGAGGTTGTAAGCAAATGAAGTGTTTTCAAAGATGCGTTAGATACGCTTGTCACACTCCAGCATAAAACTGGGGTTATAAAATGGGAGGGAGGAACAGAAACCAGAAATGTGAAAGCCCTGAAACGAAAAAACCCCAATAAAATGAAACTATTCCTTTCAGGCACTTCTTTATTCTAGGCTTTTTTTGTCAATGGGGAAAGAAGGAAATCCTCATGGGTTCGTTCGAATGTAGTGTTTGAGATGCTAGTCCTACTTCTATCTTTAATGGTTAAACTTCTGCACACTCACTCTCTTCCCTTCATGACTGCCTTAGGCTTTTCCTCTTTGTGTGAATATCTTGAGTAACTGCTGAATTGACCATTTTAAATGGTTCCTGTCACCTTGCCAGCACTACCCGGCTCTTTCACCTCTTCAAAACCATGATGGTGTCTTGCAACGTGAGCTAGAGGATACAATAAAACTGGTGCTGTTTTTCTGCCATATGATTAAACTTTGAACAAAGCTCTTTGGGGCTTGCATATGCATGAGCTATAATTCCTCCGGGGAGCTTATGGCCAAGCTTGCAGATGACTAAATTGATTTGTTCTCAGAAGTGCTGAATGGGTAGATAGCTAAACTTCCCACCCGGCTCTTACTCGTCTGGTTTTTAACTCTTTTAAATATGATTTTTCTCTGGAATGCTGAGCAGATCCTTGTTAATGTTTTCATCTTTGTCTGGGCAAGCTCTCTAAGGGTGACCTTAGAAAAGAATTGTCTTTCATTGCTCTGAAAATGCTTGTCTGCTAAGGAAATGGCTTGGCTTGAGGAGTTGTTGTTGTTATATTTAAGTAAGGTTATATTTAACTGAGACTCTACAGGAGAATTAAACAAGCTATTCAACTTAAAGCTAATAAAAGTGGTTTGCCATGAACTCTTTTTTTCACCCTGCCAAAGATCCCTTTGCTACCCCGTTGTCCACCTTTTTCCAGCACTTTGTTTTTCATTAGAAGTGTCTGATAGGGAGGAAGCCCAAATCAGCAGTGGGCAAGCAAGGTACCTGCTCTTCTCCATCCTCTCTGAAGGAGGAGGAAACATAAGCTCCAGTACATACGCTTTGTAGCCTCTGGGCTGAGATGCTCAGTGACATGAAAGCACGTCTTTATAAAGTCTGAATGCATATCTGTTTTGCTCTGTGGTTTCCACTAAAGGATTTATCCTAATGCTGTTACTGGGGGCAGCTGCATTATAGCACCGCTTACTTATTTATTCACTGTAGTGACAGTTACATTTCATGTAGCAGCTGCTGAAGCCAAGACTATTCAGCAAGGACAAAATGTGATAAAACTCCAATGAAGTTTTCTTCTGCAATATTAGGTTTTAATTTTTTGTACAGGAAGAAATAGTTTCCTACTGCTATTTCCAACTTTTGTCTATAGTATGATCGAAGAAGTTCAGTATCCACTAGTTAGGAATATCAGATTCACTTCATTGCATTTCACTTTCTCAGATGTGTATCTGTTCTAGATATATAACCAGCTTTGTAAAACCTAAATTCAGGAAAGTCATTATTATGATAGAAGCAGCCTACGCCACGCTCTGAACACTTTCAGCTTTTCTTAATTCCTTTTAGTGTAACGAGGGCTTAACCTCTGGGCAGCAGGAGGTAAAAAACCCTAGTGTAGTACACAAACGATTTCGGGAACTCTTGACACATGCAGAAAATGGTATCTGCTCTGGAAGCCTTATTGATTGCTTCTAAAGTTTAACTAAGCCTTTGATGGAGGAAGGGAAAACCTGACCTTGGAGGATACCCGTGTGATGCTCAGGTTGGTGCACGTGTGAGCAGAATGTCTGTGGCTTTAGGGTCTTTATTCTACTGTTATCCACCCAAGGTTTTTTGTGTAGTCACTTCTGGTTTTCTGAAACCAGAGCAGGCATCAGTGACCTTTTTTTGTGGGTGTGTGGTTTGTGGGGATTTGTTTTGTTTCTGGTGGTAGGAACTTGTGCTGCTGGCACTGAAAGTCCTGGGCTTGGTTCCTGCTGGCAGCCGCGCTCCTGTGAGTGGATGCAATTTGGTCACTAGCGTGGCAAAGCTAATGATGCTATGGGGCAGTCCAGGCTCCAGATCAGGGTGTAGACAACTCATCATCTTTTCCCCATCTGCACGAGGAGTTTGGGTACTGCCCAGCAATGAATGATAGAGGAAAAAAGGTTGGTTGGCCCATTTCTGTGAATGATGTGTCACATCGTTCAATTTAAAGCTGATGCTGTCTACTCTATTTGTATTATATACTTACTTTCCTCTCTAAACTCTGGAGGACTGTCTATAACTTCTGTTGCACTACCAGCAGCAGTAGAAACTAAGCACCTCTTCCAAGATGATAGATGCTGTGTATATGATGATATACAATCAAATTCTGCCATGGGTTGCTACCAAAGACTTTTCAGCTTGTTCACTGTTGAGCCATAGAAACTGTAAGAGGGGGAGGTGGAGCTGATACTTGTATTTTACGTGGCAAAGGCCCATGAAAAGCAGTGATCTTTTGTCTTTGGTACATATGACCTCCATAAGACACCTGTAAAGTGACCAGAGACAATATTAGTGCGTTGCCTCAAGATGTTGCCCTCTCACATCTCATTTTGCACGAGCTGTTACATAGCTCTAGTGATGGAAAACAAACTGCTATATTTAACTGTATTTTTAATATACATTAGTAACAGACATATGTTTTATGTGTTTAGCTGCAATTAGCGCTTTTCCAAATCTATATTATCTCGCTCTCTGTAAATGTTTCTTTCTGTGGAAGAAAAAGACTTCTGCTCTGGGCTGTGGGAGACTGAAGGCACCGATACGGGATGTGCTCTGTTTGGTAGAGTGAGGAGTTGATCCTGGTGCATCTGTCTTTGGCTCAGCTACATCCTGATAGGGAATGCAGAAACCTTAAGCCTCAAACAGCTCCCAGCAAAGATTTATGGAGCTTCTGCAAGCAGTAAACCCCCTGCTTAAGCTGTTGGTGGTTGTGTGGGACAGCTGGCACTGAGTACTGCACACAGAGCTCATGGGCAACGCAGGGCGTTTGCACCCTGCCTCTGACTGCACGTGGGGGTCCTGGTTCCTTCACCTCAGCTGCACTTTGTAAACTAGACCCAGTCTCCATATGGACCTGCTCCCTGCCAGGGCTAATTCTGTGTGAGAGGGCTTCCTTCAGGCTAGGAGCCAGCAGTGGAATAAACAACGCTGTCTTTTGCCAGTCTCTTTGAAGATACCTGGGTGAAAAGCCCCTCCTTCCCCCAAAACCTCATGCTCATTTAATTCCTTTTGAACTATGGATATCAAACATAAAATGCTGGGCCTTGTTGTCCTCACTCACACTGGTCTCGGAGCATAAATTCACAGGAGCTGGCGAGAAGTTTGCCAAGCTGATTTCTCAACTTAAAGGGTTATAGCATAAAGGGGTTCTAAAACATCTCTCTCTGCTCCCCAGCTCGTGATCTGTGAAAGGGAACTGTCTCTGTTCATTGCTGGCAGGCCCCAAGGAAGGGTTGTGTTCAGGGGAGGGTAGGAGAGACTTACAAGGATGCTTTTGAGCCCAAATGCAAGTCTGTGTCAAGTAAAACAAGCTCATCTGGCAGGGGGTTAGTGGCAGAGCTGGTCTAATTTGCCCTGAGCGCGTGTATTTACTCTCTTTATTTTCCAGCACAGAAAGCTGGTAAATTCTTTCCCTATGGAGAAATTCTTCAGAAGTAAGTTTGCTCTGTCTCCTACAAGGCAAAGTGTTTCTGCACTGGGGGCCAGGGGAGCCAGAACTCGATGTGGTTGAGAGGTTCAGAAAGGTGTTTGTTTCCTTCACTGGTTTATGGAGGTGGCGTTGCTGCTTCTCATCCTTGCTGAGCTTTCCTTTAGGGCTGGAGCTGGCGGCTCCACTTTTCTCATACCCCAGGCACATAAAGTAACTTTTAGTTGTTTGGATCCTCACATCTTATCTGTGCTTTGTGCAGCTGCTCTCCTACATGACAAAGGTAAAGAAAGCATCAGCATTTCGCTCCCGGCTCCCCTATTTGTTGCATAAGTTCCAGTAAATCAGTGCTATATTCTCTGCTTGCTTTGCATTTGATTTTGTTTTTCTTTAACCTCTGAGCTCTGCATCTTTGAAAAGGGATGCCATGGTTTCCATCGTTACCTTCTCTACATTGGGTCTGACTTTGAAACACACATTTTCACTATGGTGAAACCATCTGCTACGTGTGGGGAATTAGCAGCACCAGGCATAATATTTCTTTATAGCTATCTAGAAATGTGCCCAAATAGTGCAGTATAATCAGACATAATAAGATTTAAATGCCTATTCAGTGTGTGGTCTTGCAGTAAGGTCATTTTCATCTCCTTCTGCATTGGTGTACATTATGTTGTATTGAATTTCCATTTGGGTTTTGTTTGCTGGTGCCATACAGGACCTGCTGTTGTTATCACCTCAGATTCATCTGTTTTTAATGATACAGTTGAAGTTACATGAACTGGACGATGAATGTGATACAAGCTGTCTTGCATTTGCTGGGCAGTAAAAGCATACGTGTGGGTAGGTACGGTAGAGGGGTAAATGTGCTGTAAATCCACACTTAACCTCCCAGGTTCAACCTGGTTCTGGAGCCACATGTAAGGGTGGTCAGGACCTGGAATAATATTCATTATATTACTCTATATTAGTTATATATAACATTATAGTTGTTCTTTTCATAAATCCACAGCATTTGTAGGGCTCTGTGCTTGCCGTATACTTTCTTTCACAACTGCTTTCTATCTTTAAAGGTTTCTGTTTCTTTCCCCTTTTTTATCCCAGCATGTCTCACATACAAACCAGGCTTAATTCTTTCCATGCAGTATTGAATTATACATCCATGGGCACCACACAGTTTGTTTTGGTTTGGTTTTTTGTTTTCCCAATAGTTTTTCTGTTCACTTTCAAGTCTTGGGTCCCTTTAAAATATTAACTAATCCCTAGCCCATCATTTGTAACTATAATCTGTAATTTGCAGAAGTGAAAATTGAGGCAGAGAGGTTAACTTCCTGCAGATGTTGGTGATAGAGCAGTAAAGCATGAATTAATCATTGCAAGCATCCTTGTAGAACCACTGTTGTAGAATCCTGTTAGGTGTCTGAAGTGTGGGGCTCCCCAGCTCCCAATCTCTATCTTCATATCTTTCCCTCTCTGTTTCTCCTGTGTCCCTGATGATGACTGTTCATCAAGGGATGATGTATGCTAAGCTGTTAGTTATGTTCCTGTGCTGCCAGAATATAAAACCTACTGATGTTGAAAGATGTGGGGATGCCTTTCACTCCTTCGTGTTTCTGCGAGCCTAGCTGCAAATTATCAGCGTTGGAAGAAGCCATGAGGAAAGAAGGGAGAATGCATGACTGAAGAGAAATTCAGATGCTGGAAGCCTGATAAGCTTCTAATGTCCTTTTTCTTTCTGGCAGGCTGTATGGGACCAGAAACCTGTTTTGAACACTCTCTTTCTAATTTTATCAAATGCTCTTGGCTGGGAAAAAGACTGTTGAGGCCAAAATATTGGTTACAAAATATGGCTTATTCTCTCTTCTTGTTCAGGCTGGTAGTGTCCAGGAAAATGTGACTGTCTCACATGGGTCCTTGGTGGTCTATGCAGAGTTACAGAGAAATGCAACTCTGTTCTCAGCACACCAGCACAGCAAGCAGAGGTTCTCCTACACACTTGCCATCACGGATCGGGCTCTCTCCATACCAGCAGATTGATGTGCTCTCTAATGCCGCTTTCCATGTCAGAACTACTACATGGTAGGGAAGAACATGAAGGCACCACCAAATCTGCCTGGCTCAGGTAAAAGAGATGTTGCTGACCTTGGGTTCTGACCCACTTTCCTTCAGTGAAATTATGGCCACAGGAAAAGCTTAGCACCATGCTGAGCAGTTAGGAGACGTTTCTTTCTATCTACGACAAAATGGAAGAAGTACAAAAATCCAATTGGAATTGGTATTGTTGAGAGGAGTGGAAGGATTTAAGGCTTATAGTTAATAACAGCAAGCTATGTTCATCTACCATTTGTGCAAGTGAAGTACTCTATAAGAAAGACGGCTTTTGGAAGAGTTTCCACAATAATGTACCAAAATACACGTTGAAAACGCTTTTATGTCCAAAAGAATGGCGTGAATCAACTTTGTGCTTTATTTTACTCGAAATCAGTGCCAAAACCTGTTCTTTCTTAGCAAGTTCCCACAGAAGAGGAGTAACGCCATCCCTCGAAACTCCAGAATGGATTTTCTCCTGTCTCTTTTTCTCCAGACCCTTTAAATGCATTGGGTCTGCACTGGACCTCAGCAGCGTGAACCACTGTGTGTAGCATTTTCAAGGGCTCTATGGGTGATGTTGGCCAGGCCACAGCATCGTTCAATCCCGCTTCAGTTGTCTCTTGGCTGTGAGCTGGTGTTACAGCTGGTGAAGGGCAGCTTGGGGGCTCCAGATGCACTGCTCTCTAGGGTCCGTGTGGACAGGCTTTTGGAATGGCAGGGCTGTGATCTGGATTGTGGTTTCAAGCCCGTTTTGTGCAAGCTGCTGAAGGTGCACTCGAGATGCTTGGATGCTATTCTCCAGCGACAGATTCAAATGGGTACCCTAGAGCTAGGATGCTTTTATCCTGTTCTCCCCCTCCCACCAGCTTTCCCTGCCCTCTAAGGATCCTCCACTTTTCCTCCCTCCCCTGCTGCTTCGGAGCTGAGCCCTGGTGCCGCAGGGAAGGTGGTACCCAGCTTCTGGGAATGCAACTCTTCCACGGGTGAGCATCAGACTGGCTGGAAAGTGCTAAATTGTGTTTCAGTTTTTCTGTGGTTTGCTTTAATGTTTCATGAAAAAGGATATGAGTGAATTATCTCCAAGTATTCTGTGGCTCTTGGCTGTTTTTGTCTTCCTTCCCTTTTGTATTCTTAGTCAGTTCCTCAGCCTAGCAAGCTGGTTGGCCACGGGACCATCACATACCGATCAATATAAATGGTAATGGTAGCCTGACTGAAGCGTAACTGTGTTGAGAGAAAAAAGTTGCTTCCAAACACATGTGGCTTTCACAGCATGTGCCAAGAACTCTTTTACTTCTGTGGTGTTCTACAGCTAGGGGTAGGATGGAAAAGATGTGAGGGAACATGACATTATCCTTATTGAACAAGATGTGACACTTCTGTTTATTCCCAGAGATAGGTAGGATTATACTTAGGACTCTTAGGAGAGTTAATCCCACTTCTGCCTAGAAAAGGGACAGACTATCTCTTGCTGACAAAGACCCTCTGACAGTCCTCAAAGCAAGTGAAGCTTGCTATGTCACACTTTGTGGAAAACAAAATCGGACTCGTTCTATCAATATCCTCTAACCCTCTTTGTTTGTTTTCTGTTTGCTCCCAGAGGAGGTGATTGTTATTGGATGTATTTGTTTGCCATGTCAGCCAAGTGAAAAGTTTTACTTTGATGCCGTGGCTTGTTTAAAGCCCCTGGTGCTGTTACGTTCAGCCGAGGCTTCCTTCTGCGTGCACGCAGGCAGAAGCTGCCCGTGGTTGCCAGGCATAGTGAAAGCTCCCTGTTTTTCCTGTCTCATCTCCAGGATGGATTTATCTTCCCCTGCATAGTTACGGTGACTCTTACTCATGTTCTGTCTTTCTCAGTGGCATTAACCTCCCCGCTCTGAGGCCGATCGGCTTCAGGCTCATCAGGATATAAAATGGGACAGGAAATAGTCTTTGATGCTGGTTGGAGGCTGCTTTTAGATTCCTTGGCTTTTTTCCTCTACTGAATAGGGGTTTGGATTGGTTGACCTCTTCCCTGAGGCCCCGCTTGGCTGCTCCAGGGCATGCCAGCCTTGTTGTCTGGGTTGCAGCATCTCCTGCAGTGTGTGGGAGCCTCGTACCTTCCTCTGCTCCCTGGGGAGCTGTGTGACTTGGAAGGCCTCCAGGAGACCTGTGAGTTCAGCTTCCCATGTACCAGATGTGTTTATGTAGGAGGAAATAAGTAAACCTGGCACAAAATGCTGCTGTGTTCATGAGCAGCCTTAGTAGCTTGTCTGATTTCTCCCTATTGTTGTGATCAAAAGGGTTCCAGCCTCTCCCCAGAGTGGGTCCTGCCTGGCCCCCATCCTGAGGTGGCAGGACATGCACGGATCTAGTGAATGTGTTGCATTACTTGGTGAGATTCTCTGGCTGAGGCTTTTGGTGGGTGTTTTTTCCCGAGGTTTTCTTGGTCTGATTTGGGGGATCACCAGCACTTGCTGGAAAGGGAGATAAAAGTGAGGCAGCAATGATGACTGGTTAACTGGGCTGTCTTGCAGGCAGTGTCCCTGTTGAACCAAAAGATGGGCTTAGGGCTAGGTCTGCGTTTGAATGCTGATGTACAAGGTCTTAAAACGAAGCCCAAATCCCTTCTACTAAATAGGAGTCCCTGGCTTCCAATTTAAAGAGCTCTGTGAGTCTGTCACAACACAAACTCGGATGGTTTCTGCAGTCTGATAGCAAAACCCACTGAAGCTTTCCTTTCTTGGAAACCAGCTTTTGGGACCTGCCACAGCCCTCTTGGCAAACACACGCATATTGTCCCAAGACAGCCCCTTCTCCGAGATTTTTACCTTTTATTCTGCTCTTCCCAGATCCTGGAGTTTCCAATAAGACCCAGGCAGTACTTTAAGTCTCGTTCCAAACGCGGTGCTTGGTATTTGCTTTATTCAAACAAGCTCTTCTCCAGAAGAGCTGCCTGCACATTCCGAAATAGCCACCCGGTGCTGTGACCAGCAAATGGAATTGATTCCTGCTCAGTGGAGTGAAGGAGTTAAAACTCCTCGGAAACGGGCTGTGGATGGAACTGAACTGTGCCGGGGCCGAGCCTCTGAGATCTATTAGTTTTGACAACCTCAGTTATTCTGGTGCTTCTCATCATCTGTAGAGTTAACAAGGGCTGATAAGAGATGATGAGGCATCACACGGATTTGTACTTCAGAACTCAAACACCTCACAACACCGTTTTTCTTACAATCAGCGACATTAATTTGTGGACTGTAGCTGTTGCTGAATATTCACTTGGTTTACCAAAGGCACTGCAAGGATAAACAGTTTAAACCAGCAGCTAGGAGCCACGGGTTCTGCTGTGTGCTCAGCCCTCGCATGGTTTCAAATGCATGCTCTAATTTTACTGAAACGGCTGGTTTTATCCCCCCAACCTGCTTTCTCCCTTGAAACTACATTATGATTCAGAGGCAACCCCCTCCCCCAGCTGTGTTTTGTATCCCTTTTTGGTGTCACTCTGATTTCAGACCAGGGAGCCACATACCCGAGGGGGAATTTAATTTGAAACAAACCTTACTCTTGGCAGAACAATTTTTACGAGGGGATCAAACCATGTAACACACCATTTTCTCAGGCTGTGTGTCACCTGCAGATGCTGCAGCTCAAATTAAGCGGAGGTGCTCTTTCAAGCGCAAAAATGCCATGAAATATAGTGTGGACAAACTCTCCAAAGTAGCAGTTATTCTTTCTCCTGCTATAATAAGATGGAGCACACAAACATCACTTGATTAACAGCTGCAGTATTAATTTCCCTTTTTGGTTGCTTGACTCACAGCAAGAATCATGTCAATGCAGCAGAGAAGCAATTAAATTGATTTTAATCTTTGTCAGAGAAGATAACATGCCTCTTTCTCTTCTCATTTAAATAATTAAAGTTTCAGCAGGTATTATTTCTGGCTTTAAAGAAATTGGTATCTTAATGTAATAGAATCCTTGTAATTATACACTTAATGGGTCTTAATAAGTTAATCATGGTTTTTCATTTAAAATGTTTTTTTACTTATTAAACTTTTATTTGCTTTGATGGTTATGCTTTTAAGAGGGTAGAAAATAATAAGAAAAAATATAAAGGTCTGAAGAAAGCCTCACTTCTCCTTTTCTCCTCATTCCTACATGGCCTTTCAAATTCACTTCCAGTGGAACAGTCAGATTTCAACACATGCTTTCAAATTCTATTCCAGTGAAGCTTTCTGTTATGCTACAGTTAATTATTTTGTTGGAAAAGCTTCCTATAATGAGGAGAAACAAATATTCCTTTATCTTTGTCATAGTGCAAACTCCGATTCAGCTGAAGCACAGCAAATATTTCTGTGTCCTCTTTGATCCAAGCTGTTGGGCAGTATTTTGGGTCCTCCAGGTTATTCCCATTAAGCAGGAACGTGCCTGGTAGAGTCAGGTATGTCTTTGTTGCAATGCTCTGTGTTTACCCAGAGCACCCAGTGAGGAGATGCTATCTTGCAGTCCCAAACTTCAGGCAGCACTTTTTACCCCAGGAATCTTCCTCTTGGTAATGACAACGTGGCAAACTAAAGCTATTTCTTTGGGTCTGAATTCTTCCCCTGCCACTTGCAGCAGGAGCACCAGCAAGTCATCTATGTGACTTGTTCTTGGTTTTCTGGCTGGGGGAGTCTTAACCCTTCTTGCCAAGAGGAAAACTGGCAGGTCCTCTCTCTCTAGAGGACACACGGATGCTCTCGTCTTCATAATGATACGCTTCATGCAGGAAAAGCTCCTTTGCCTTTTAAAGGGGACAAATGCCTAAATGTGTCCAGGGAGGACTATCCCAGGGGAGACCTGGGGCTCTCTGGCTGGGTCCCAGGAGTCCCTTGGCCCTTCCAGGGGCTAGACCCAGCCTGTGGAGCCACAGGCAGCTTGTACTCACCTAGGGCAGGGGACTCCTGGTGTGAAGTCTGCTTTGGAGCTGCAGCCCGTATCTCTGGAGGTTCTTCTTCTAGTTATGCTACAGGTAATTATTTTAGCTGTAAGATGAGGGGAAAAGGATGAACTATTCGTACTATAGTGCAAAAAAAGTGAATAGCATCCTGTGCCACTAATACATTTTGCAGTCTTTAAACCAAAAAGCTCCTGTGCCTAGTGCACGAATTCCTGGTAGCTCACAAAGCACGACATTGATGTTTTCCCATATAGTGGATTTGGTCATATTTTCTGAGAATTCCCAGTTGCTCAGTGAGTTCAGTGGGAAGTATTTTTGTGATCAGCATCATTCACGTTTCCAAGCTTGTCCTCATTTTCTCAGTTACACCCTAATTTTTTTAGGGAATTTTTTTTCAAGTACAAGTAATGTTGATGATGAGCAACACCACACATAAGCAGCAGGGAGCACACCAGCATTTGATTTATGTCCAAGCTCAAGAACAGCATCGTATTTATTTTTTACTGTATCATTAGGGTCCTTAGGATTTGTTTTTTCCTTTGTCTGGAAGAGTACTTCATGTTTTCTCTTTCCTATGACTAGATATAAAATCTTCTCTTCCAAAATACCTTGTTAGCACTGCTGTGATTTGGAAGCTGTGCTAAAGTGACAGGTTCCTTAGATTTCATTACAGGCAATGCTCAAGTGAAATTGGGCAGGGGGTAGACTTAACAGATAGTAAAGCTATCACGAGTGATGTTCATGGGGCTTGTGTGTATCCCCCTGTCTCGAGATATTAAAGTGGTTCAAAAAACCAGCAGGGAAAGCAGAGAAAAGCACTTGTTTGCAGTCTCAGCCTGGTTCTGACACCTCTGCAAGTGAAGTTACTGCAGCATGACTGCTGCTTTCAGTATTTTCATTGCTTGGGAGAAGCCTTCTTGTATCTTCTGAGCTCTAGATACGGCTGTGTCTGTTCTTAGGTGCGCACACTTGAGTGATACAGGTGTATTTTCATATAGCAAACAACTTACATGTGCAAGAGCCCGTTGCTCCACGGCTTGGGCACCACCTCTGTGTTCTGCATAGGTGCAAAAAGGCTCATAATTGAACTTAAAATCTGTTTCATGGGGTCTAATATGACCAATTAACTTAGTCTCATCCGATTTATATCGTTGTGCCATCTGGTGTGTGTGCAGGCAGAGATTTAGTCCAGGCAGAGATGTTATGGAAGAGAATGGGGAAGCAAGAGAGAACCAGGGTGGTTAATCAACAGAGACGGGGTTCTTGCTAAATACATACTGTTTACCCTAAACAGGGGGAAGATACGTAACAGATGCTGAATTCTTTAGCACACTTGGTGGCACAACACGCTTGGTATCGACACGAGTATGAACAATGTAAGTGATGGAGCATATAGGAAAGGATACTCTTTTAAGAACTGAGTTGGAAAGGGTATTTCTTGTTGCCTTGCCTACCAAGTCATTACTGTGAGCGTTACAGGCAGTCTGCAGATAAAAGATAATACTGTCTGAATGGACTGACATTGGTAATTATTGTCTACACTTTGCTCTTTGTTTTTCCTCTTCCCAAATATCTGCTCAAAATAGGATTGCAATTGCTTTCCCTGTAGAAGTTTCTGTAGGACAAATATGTACTGGGGCGTGTATTCCCAATTGCATCCTAAGGTTTTGATCAGAAATACAAACTTTCATCTTAGGGAACTGGGAGGTGTTACTTTAAGAACAATCTCTCTTGGTCATCCAGGGCTTTTAAG
>NW_009921561.1:0-13419 GCF_000696875.1 Nestor notabilis | reverse complement strand
CCTTTCCAATCTTAACTATTCTATGATTCTGATTCTATCCTGAAATGTCTCTTCAGTTTGAATAGAAAAGACAGATGTTCTGCTTCCTTTGAAAAAAAAGTATAGCAGGACTTGCTGAGTTTAATATTCACTTGAGAAAAACTACCAACCCATAAGAAGCACCTTAGTTATCATATGAATAATTGTTACTGACTGTGCTTTTCCCAGGGCTGTTTTGAGTGGTAACGTTGCAAGTCCTCGAGAGGTTACACTACAGCCAGTGACCTACGTAAGTGACAGTCCAGTACGTGTGTCTGATGCCCCCATGTCATTCCGAGGAAGAAAGTAAGTTCTTTGTGTGTGTGATTAATTCCAGTTGTGATGTACCCATGGTGAAGCCCATCTCATATCAATTTCTTGTGCAGCTTGCATGTTGTTAGAAATTACAATACTGAACTATTATTTTTTTGATGAAACGGGCCATGTCATGGCCCTTCAAAGCCTTCACATACCTGCTTTTGAGAATTTTGATATTAAATGCCTTAGTATGTATCATTTTTCTTTTCCAGCATCTGTAGACGTAAAGAACTATGATTTTTGTGTTTTATTTTAATACTATAATAGACCATAGTCTGAATGTGTCAGCAAATTGAGTGTTCTCTTCCTGTTAATTTGTCAAGTTAAGAGTAAGACTGCACCTTCAATATTTGCTGGGAATTGTGATGTTTTTCTGATAATACACTAGATGTTTCTGCTGACTTTCTGAATTATGTGATGCTTTATTTTTCAAATACTAAGTGCTAAATTCAAGCATATGTGAGTTCTTTTTTAAAAGAATTTTATGGAGACATATTTTTGCTACTTTTCAGAAAACTAGACTTACTTGAATTTACGTACCTTCCTTTGTTACTGTAGTTACCACAGAGGAATTTCAGATGAATGTGCAGTTTTACTTTTAACATTCTAGAAAAAAGAAAACTCGCTTCTTATCAGTTCAGAAATAGCAGTTGATTTGTGTTTGTAGGGATTTCTTCTTGACCAATTTGCTTTATGGAAAGCTGCGGTGTGTTAGGAGATTTGCAGTCAACTAGTAAATCCTTAGATCTTGAGTGGACTCTTCTTAAGGAATTTTTGCTGAACATGAGTTCATGCAAGTTCTTCTCAGTCAAAATAGGTTGAAACATTGTTATGTTTTGATTTAATGTTACATTATTAGTTCTTTTAAGATTGTGGGTAGGTAATGTTATCTGAAATTGTCTCAGATTTGAAAACTGAAATGGTGACTTGAGGTCTCTTCAGTTAAATTGATGAAAATAGTTAAATGCTATTTGTCCAGGTCCCCAAACTACTTTGATGCCGGCTTTTCTGACTACAGGAAATGACCATAATTTTTTTCATACTTAATTCATTGATACATGTGAATATTTGATTTCATGCTTTTTTAATTAGAAAAATGGCTGAGTACCCCCATACAGGTTAATGCTGTGATACCTGGTGTATAAACAAAACATGAATGTCCTCTCTTATTCTTAGTGTGGATGGGCCACAGTATTCAACACTGGTCAGCTTTCAGTACAACTTCTTAATGAAGAGTTCAGATGCCTAGGGATGTGTGTAAGATCACTTCAAGTATATCTCCTCAAATGTATTTGAATTCCTGTGAGAAGTGACTTAATAAGGAGATACAGACTACTGTCTGGAAATGAGACATAAGGTTTATGACCTGTGTAGCTTAATACAGTCATTAATTTGATTTGTCAATTAATAGTGTTTCTTTTTTGCCCTGATTACACAGTTTACTGTCTGTATGAGCTAAGAAATAGACAAATGCTACATTTTGAATGGCTATTGTGATGTTTCTTTTCCTTGCCTCCCCACAACTGGATTTATTTTATTCATCACTGCGTATTCAGAACTTGCAAAACTTCTCACTGCGATTACATTGATTTAAAACAAAAATACCCTTACACAGTCTGTGTGTGTCTTTGACCAAAAGAAAAAAAGAATGTACGTTGTCAGCAAAATAATATGACCAGCTTTCCTACTTTTGCAGTTGTGTGTTCTTTCTTCCCATTCCAGGCTTATTTCATCTAGTATCTGGGCTGGGCATGCCTTTTGTTCTGTAGAATACTTGCTTTTAATAGTCATGTAATTAAGTAGTGGTGTTTTTAGTTTGTAGCAACTGTCTTTTAATCTCAACTTGGAGCTTGCAAACTAGAGGAATTACTTTCTCTCTGTTTTGTGTTTGTGTTTTTGTTGGGGGGGTTGGTTTGGTTTGAATTCGGGTTTTGTTTGTTTGCTTTTTAGGAGACTAAGCGAACAAAGTATTCCACATGATGTCAAGCGGCATCGATTGCATTTACATCATTCTGAAACAGCTGTAGTTAAACAAGCAGTGCCTTTACCGGAAGAATGTAGATACTCCTTTCCAGGATCAGTTCAATCTCCACTGTTCCTTGCACATCACGTACCAGATTTAACTGGATGTGTACCTCTGGTTAGATATTCTTTGTTTCCAGAACCTACAGAAACCACTTTCTCTGTGTCCAAAGATAAGGTAATATCTTTCTATGTCTGTGCTTTACATCTACCTTCTGAGTAGTCAGGGTTCAATATCAATAAGGAGTACCAGTAAATGTGGCTGCCACTGTGGTCCTACGTAGCCTTTCTGTGTGCTTGGGTTTGGAGCATTTTTTTGGGGGTAGAGGATTGTTTAGTTTCAATACTAATGTCAGGAAACCTATACGTCTGCTCCAAGAAGTAGAAATTGGAGGGGTGGTCAATTTGTCGCCTGACTGGGGGTGGTGAGAATACTGATGAAAAAAGTTCACCCTAGTAATGTCAGAGAAGCCTGTTCTGAATAAATAGGGTATTGGGCCTATAAAGATGTTTTGTACCTCTCATCAGAAGGAGATAAAAGTTACTGGTTTAGCTATTCTATAATAGAAAAGAGGATGTCTTGTTTAGTGGAGCTGCTACTGTGATTTGTGTTGTTTTTTAATTTAAAAAAAGCAAAATATGGCTCGTCAGTCTTTCTACTTTAACTGCACCAACATGACAGAAGATTTTTTTAGTATAAAATGCCTGTTGATTACAGCCTATAAGTGTTGTGAAAGAGAAACAACTAATACCTCCTTCCACTAAAGATCTGACTTCTATCATGTCTTCAGTAGTTTCTGTGGGATTAAAAAAAAAAAGAAAGCTAACTTTAATCAGTTTTAATATTTATTTTTCTCCTTGCTGGTAGGCAAACTGTTGATGTTAAATCAGCAGATACTGCTTATTCCTTGAAAGGCTGCAGATGTTAATAATGCAAAAAATATTTTCTGTGGCTAGACATTTTATAACAGATTAGAGAAATTTAAGTATAAAAACTTTGCAGGAATTTCTTCTGGGGAGTTGTTCAATATGAATTCCAGTGCAGTATAACTAGACAATGGAATAGGTCATGCAAAATGCAGTCTTCCCTTTTTCATGTAATTGCATCTGTCAGGAAGGAATATTCATTTTTCTGTATCTTTACTTTTTGAATATGTGTATCTAGTTAAGTCAGCAAGTTTTGGAGTTATTTCAAGCATGTCAGCAACAGACCTGTGATTTGCACAAAAAAGAGATCTGCAGAACACAACTCCAGAGAGAAATTCAGCGAATTTTTCCACGTATGTTTTGAATTTGATTACTTACTATCAGTTTGAATGTTCTTTAGGTCTGCGGTTCTTCCTTCTTCTTGAACTATGATATGTCACGTCAGTTTTTATTCTGTGATTTGTCTATTACAGACAGCAGACTCTTTTTGGTTGGATCCTCCCTGAATGGATTTGGTACTCGTAGCAGTGATGGTGACTTGTGCCTGGTGATTAAAGAAGAACCAGTAAGTAATATAAAACATGAATATAGCATCTTTTTAAAATGTATGTGCTTTTATAAGGCTGGATTCTAGAATGTGAAACAAATGCTCATATCCTTTTGATTCAATTACACATTTTTGCATTCATAATAGCTATGAACTGTGGGCCGAATAATGTTGCAGATATGAATTTAACCCTATAAACCCTTTAGGCCAACAAAAGAGTCAAAAAATAAGCATTCTCTTTGCTCTGTATGAGGCACAGCAAAACAGAGAAATTGCCTAGAATCATGAAGAAAATTGTTTGGAGAATGCTGCCTCATTTTAGATGCAGGAAAAACTTTTAGTAAGGTTTTTTTTTTTTTTCATTATTTAGATTCATAGACACTAATTTTAGTGAGCAGACATGAGTATGAATTTGATATACAAAGTATCTGTAGTATTTTTGGTGAGTGGAAATGTTTGAGTAGAATTTATGTTGAGAGAAAAGACATAACAAAAAAGAAATCAAAATAAAACATAATTTTGAAACAATTGAAGTATCATTGCGAAGGAAGGAAAGGACATTTTTGTGTAGGTGGGGTTAGGTTTTCATAAAGTTCTGTGATTTGTGAATGTGTGATTGTAGCTTTGCATATTGAATATGAATTGTTTCCTCTGGTGTTTGCTGCACTAAATGTATATGTAGACTGTGGATTGTTTTGGTATACATGCTCATGTCTTACTCTGAGAATTAATTTTATTTGCAGAGTAAAGTGTGATTACTTGGAACATTTAAATGAGAGAGACCAAATTTTTTCTTTAATTTTAATACCATATTCCAGGTGAATCAGAAGACTGAAGCAAGAAATGTACTCAGCTTAGTCCAAAAACTCTTCAGCACTAAACTTTGTAAGTTCCTGGCTACAGTGAGGTGGTAAGATTATTGGCAATTCTGGAAGAGATATTGATGCACAGTTGTAACTAATGTATGTAATTGAATCTTACTTAGCTTCTAATCACAGTATTGTTTGGAGAAAAGCTATAAATGTTTAGTAATGCTACCTATCTTGGTGCTGATGGGTAGTAATGAGAAAACCGTGATAGTTGCCTTGCAAGCTAGTGGACTTCAAGAGTGGATAGCATCTAAAATGTCTGTTGAATTGTGGACCTTGGTGGGATGGGAGGACATGAGCAGAGAAGTAGATTTCTGTCTGGGAGACCTCTGTCAGTGAACTCTTCCTACTTCTTTAGATTGCAGTGCCTTTCTGGAGGCAATGCTTAAGAATTTTTAAAATGTCATTCACAGTAGACTGTGTAGAATTGAGGTAGTGCGGGATAGGGGACCTTGATATCAGTGAAATAATTAATGTAGCTGCCTAGTGAAGAGAATATTAAATATTGACAGTACCAGTGCATACAGGCAAAACAGGTCAACTTGTAGTTGTTGTAAGTCCTTGTTTTGGGCAGGTTTTGACTTAAACATGAATACCATTAACTTCAAAACAGCTTTTGTACCATCCTTTTGGAACTAGAAAAGACCCTGTCATTTATTGATATCAATGACTGCCTTCCCCCTACTTCTCAGACTTGTGGTATGTTCTTTGATGCCACCCCTTATATTGCTGTTCTGAACTATTCTGCAATGGTAGAAGGAAGGAACAAACAATAAGTTTAAATGCACACTTCAAAATTTCTTTAGTGGCAAGTGTGCGTACCCAGATCTCAACAGCTCACTTGGAGGTACTTGGCAGATCAGTTACAGAATGGGTAGCTGATACTTAATGGCTTATTACTGTTGTATATTGATGTTTACATTAAGAGGTCCAGAACTTAGTCTGGGTTTGCCTAGATCCAAGTCATTCTGGTGCTTTCTGAGAAGTATAGTGATAAAATAGTTGTGTTTTCAGGGACCAAAAAGGGAACATCTACATAAACTTACTTGTTTACCAAGAAGCTGTATTCTGCGACAGGGCTTTAGACAAAATCAAGTTTGTTTGCAAGGGAATATGAGTATTGGAAAGACATGTTCATGTGTGAGTGATCCCTGAAGGTTTTCTGTTTGTGCCATTGCTCATTTCTAATGCTTTTTTGATGTTTTTTTGATGATTCTCTGTTATCTTGCAAGTGGCTTTGGTCAGCTTCATTTAATCAAAATGTTTTTTAGAAAGTAAGGCAGGGCAAAACACTGCTGATGTTACTGCTCCTGTCAGACTCTGCAGGTTCTGGTATGTAGATCCAGAACCTCTCGGGTCATCTCTTCATAATCTTAACATGGGCATGACTTCGTATGCCTAGCCATCTGTCAATGTGTTTGTGTATAGGTGTTCTGTGGACAGAACTGATAGTTATTTGAAAATGTTCACCTGATTCAAAAATGAAAGGTTTTGCCATATGGGTCTTTCCATTTGGATTTAGTTTGTTTACAAACTGTATCTCAACTGTGCTGAGGTTCATGCCTTTTGACCAAATTAATATGTAACCTACAGGCTCTGCTTTTCTTTGTCTTTTCCATTATTTTCTTGGGTGCATTTCTCGTACAGGATTATGGGGAACTGCTAAATATACCCTGAGATATCGTCAAGAGTAGGGAAATTGCAGGTAATATGACTGACACAACAGTTTCAGGGAGCTTAGTGCAAAGGTGTGTTTGGTGGAACTGTATGAATCTGGCAAAGCTTAGTATGTTTGGGTTTGGATGGTCTGGCATTGAGCCTATGTGTCAATAAAGTGTAGATAATCACCTGAGATGCAGTCCTCTGATTGTATGTTTATTGCATGTCCTATTTCCATTTAAGTGAAAGGCAGATAAAGCTTATATTTGGAAAGTGTTACAATTCAATAGGGTATGTATTTCTTGCAATGTACTTTATCAGTCAGATAAACAGTTTTTAAAATGACATTTTAAGCATAATCAATGCATAGTGAAGAAAGTTATATTAATTATTAGTAAAATATATAATTCAACTGCAATCAAACTAAGCATAATTAAAAACTATGTGGCTGATCATGTGCCCATTGCTATAATGTAGTGCTGAGCTTAAGTCTCTTGCTCCCTTCCTTTTGAACATTAATTGCAACTCTTCAGGATTTCTATTACAAGTATTGCTCAGTGAAGGCACTGTAGGACTGCATTCCTTATGTTCAAATTTCTTGAATATACTTCCCACAGAAAGATCTTCCACTGATGTTTTTCTCTAATATTTAGTCGTTATTTTTCCACACACATTTTTCTAGATTGTATTTTTGCTGCCCTTGCTAAAGCTTACTTAGTTTAGCACAACCCTTCTGAGAATATTTTTGCTAAATTTAATAAGCTACGATTTGCTAGAAATCAGTCAGTATGACTCCACTTCAGGATCTTTTTTTAAGATCAGCATCTTGCATGAAACTTAATTGCATATTTTTCTCCCTTTCAGCAACCTACATTGAGAGACCTCAGCTGATTCGAGCAAAAGTGCCAATAGTGAGGTTCAGGGATAAAGTCAGGCAAGTATTCTGTTCAACATCGTTTTTTAGATTCTGACATGGTGAAGCACTCTGCGTGTGTGCTGTCCATGTGAGAAGTATTACTGAAGTCATGGTTTATTTATCTGTATTGTCCTAGAGTTGCAGATTTGTATACCTAGTGTGCAGTGACAGTCAGCTTACTTCCTTGATGGCCTGAAACACCTCTCATGGTTGAGATGCTGTTAAGCTTGTGATGTGAATTAGTAGCAGTACATCACACTTCTGTGGGTTATTTGTACACAGTGGGCTCCAGTTGGCAAATGGTTTATGACAAAACAACGGTGGGAAGAAACCTGTTGTGAAAGGTAATTGTGCTGCTTTGCAAACGTAAATGTTGAGCCACTTAAGGACTAATTCACAGTGTTTACACTATACACACAGCACTAAAACTGTAGTTTCTTGTGATTATGTCTTCTTGATTAAAAAATCTGTTTTAGAATACTATATTCTAAAATATTATATTCCGCTGTCTTCTAGGGAGGTATTCCGCATTTAACAAAGTAGCATTGCATGTTCTATTCAGTGTTAGGTATTTTATGACTTTTTAGGAGGTAGAAGGAATTGAGAGAAGTGGATGGTGTTGTATGTTACTGTATTCACTGTATCTTCATTACAAATACATGAAAATGAGTAATCAAGAGGGATGTACTAGAACAGAGAACAGTTTTATTTCTTATTTTATGTGATTAAAGTATCTGACAGAGGCAAAAGTTGTGCAAAGCACTGAAATTGGTTGGAAGTCCAAGTAATGTTTAAATCTTCCTATATTTATGGGCTTAGATTTTATAAGGCTTACATGTATCACCTTCATGTAATAACATAGTTTGACTATTCATTGTTAGTAGGACTTCAGACAACTCTCTTGTATCTATCTCATCCTGTCTGTATGCTTCTAAAATGTTGCAGGCCTGTCTCTGTCTTTAAAAAGCAAGCCCACTTTCTGACCTCGCTTTATAAAAGCATATCACACTATGCTTTTATGACAATATACCTGTATTAGGACACAAACCCCGGTGTGATAAAACTGAAACTGTCACGTTCACAATTTGAACAAATAAATATAATCCATTTAAAATTTTCTTGCATCTGAGATTATACACCACCTGTTAGGATTTTTCTTTATACTTTCATTTACGCCTAATTCCGTATTTACTTCTTTATACTTGCTTAATTTTTAAAAAATTTGAATAATTTTTATCTTCTTTCTCATTTAATAATACAAATGTTGTTTCTTCCACACTTTCTGAAAGTATTGAACTTGTCAAGCTAAAGTTTGGGTTATATGGCTTCGTATACTATGTAATGTGCTAGTCTTTAGATACATGAAATGGTAAATTCCTGGTACAAATATTGAAAGAATCATGGGGTTATAGCAATTTAAAATTGGAGAATGAACTTCATAAAGTAGCCTTATGTATGGAAGTGGTTTTTGCAGCTACTGGCCGGTCAGCTTCATGTCCGTCCCTGGAAAGGTGATGGAACAGGCCATTCTGGAGGTCATCACCAAGCATGTAGAAGAAAAGGTTGTCAGCAGTAGTCAGCATGGGCTCACAAAGGGGAAATCTTGCTTGTCCAGTCTGAGACTTTTATGATGACATGGCAGGATGGTCGACGAGGGGAGAGTTGTGGATGTTTTCCACCTTGACTTCAGCAAAGCTTTTGACACTGTCTCCCATAATATCCTTATAGTAAGCTTAGGAAATGTGGATTAGATGAATGGACAGTGAGGTGGATTGAGAGCTGGCTGAATGGCAGTATTCAGAGGATTGCGATCAGCAGAACAGAATCCAGTTGGAGGCCTGTAGTCAGTGCTGTTCCCCAGGGATCAATACTGGGTCAAGTCTTACTCAACTTGTTTATCAATGCCCTGTACTACTTTTTTTTTAATTATTTTTTTCTGCTGATGATAGGAAGCTGGGGGCAGTGGGTGATACACCTGAAGGTTGTGCTGCTGTGCAGCAGGACCTTGATGTGCTGGAGAACTGGGCAGAGAGAAACCTAATGAGGTTCGACAAGGGCAGGTGTAGGGCACTGCACCTAGGGAGGAAGAACCCCAAGGACCAGTACAGGCTGGGGCTGACCTACTGGAGAGCAGTTCAGCTGAGAAGGACCCGGGTGCATTGGTAGATGACAAGTTGACTATGAGCCAGCAGTATGTCCTTGTGGCCAGGAGGGCCAATAGTAACCTGGGGGGCATCAGGAGGAGTGTGGATCCTGGTGAGGCCACATCCGGAGTCCTGTACACAGTTCTGGGCTCCTCAGCACAAGAAAGGCAAGGAGCTACTGGAGAGGGTCCAGCAAAGGAACACAAGGATGATCAGGGGTCTGGAGCATCTCTCTTATGAGGAGAGACTCTAGGAGCTGGGCCCATTTAGTCGAGAGGAGACTGAGAGAGGATCTTATCGAGGGGATCTCACTAATGCATATAGATATCTCAAAGGCAGATGCCAGGAGGATGGTGCCAGGCTCTGTTCAGTGGTGCCCAGCAACAGGATGAGGAGCAATGACCATAAACTGAAACACAAGAAGTTTCACCTCAGCATGAGGAAGAACTTCTTTACATTGAGGGTGGCAGAGCACTGGCACAGGCTGCCCAGGGAGGCTGTGGAGTCTCCCTGTCTGGAGGCATTCAGAACCTGCCTGGATGTGTTCTTATGTAACCTGCTGTAGGTGGCTCTGCCTTGGCATGAGGGTTGGGCTGCATGATCTCGGAGGTACCTTCCAATCTTATTAATCTGTGTTTGTGCATTTGTAGTCCATCTTATGGTCACTTGTAAGAAAAAAAAAAAAAAAGAAAAAAACCCAGTCATGATATTCATATACTTTACGGACAGGACTTAAAGAATTCTTTATTTCCTACTAAATCAATGTATAATCTGCTTAAACTAGAAGCTGCCCATTACGTTTTTTTCAGAAGTTAAAAAACACAGTACTGGTCACCATCTAGTTTCCTGCATGTCTTTCTGGAAGAGGGGAGCAGTGGGAAATGACATGACTTTGGGTTGAGTTGTAGTTTTTTTGGGTTTTTTGTGTGGAAGGGAGTTTTTTTGGTTTGGAGGTTTTTTTGGGTGGGCAGTGTAGGGGTTGGGTTGGTTTGTTTGGTTCCCCCACACACCTCTTTCCAGTTACCTTTATGTAACTTAACCTGTCAGCTCACCTGTGTTTTGTCTTTTGCAAGCATCAGTCTCCTGATTTCTTATAGGCCTCTGTCTTTCCTAGACTTATATGCATACATGCACGCTTACTCTGTTTTTCACAGTGGTCTTGTAAATAGGTTGGATATTCTGTACCCTAAGCTTGTTTTAGCCAAAACCAGAAGCAAAACATGACAAGCTCCCTGTGAAAGCCAGTTTTGATGCCTGTTTGCTGGGAGAAGGTGGTAGAATTCAATGGATGATGTCTCTGCACCTGGATCTAATATGTTGCCAGTGGTCCATATATACCAGAAAATTGCCATTTCCCAGTTGATTTAGTGAATGAGAAAGCATTCGGTTTGTGTTTGTTTTCCTTTTTCATCTTAAAAGGCTTTTTCTAGTGCTATAACATAAGGGAGATCCATTTACCTGAAGACGTATTGAATGCAGGTTTTGCTGCCAGACAAGTCTTTTATTAATTAACAAGATTTCTGTGTCACAGAGGATGCAAAAGCTTCCTCTTCTACTACATTTTATGCACAGTTGACTTTTTTTTCCTCTCCTGTAGTGCTTTTAGTAGAACTTGAGTCCCAACAGTACAAAATCTTTGCTTGCCATTATTGTAGCATCTATTAAATGTGCATATTAAAGTACAAAGTAACTGCAGTGGAACTTGCTTAATCAGTATCTGGTAAATAGTAATCTTGTCGATTTATGTTAATTGGAATTACACATGCAGCCTGGCATATTTCTTTATTATATTTGCACATACAACTAATATTCTTACTGGTGTTTGTGCTTTTTTTTTTACAAATGTCAAACAGTAGCTCTAGGTTGTTTATTTCCTGGTCTGTTATGTACTGTGCTCTTAAAAGAATCTGAAGTCATGCTTGATATTAATTCACGTTTAAAATTATATAGTATTTTTGATGCAAGTAACAATTTACTATGTTTAACAATATGAAGAAACTTTTGTGGGCATCAAATTAATGTTTTATCCAGTTTAATAAATCCCAGGTCCATGTTCCTCTTACAATAATTCAAGAAAATTTAAGGAGTATTCAAACAAACAGATACTGTGTGAATGAGACTTGGATATATAAAATGGAAATAGCTGTACATTGCAAATAGCTACTTCTTTGTCAATAGTAGACAGCTTTTGTTGGGGGATACGGTGTTGCTGTAGCTTACTGACTATGAATGTAATACCTGTTTTTTTAGTATTGTGAGTCATTAAGCTCTAGACGTGGTATGAAATTCAAACTTATTGTGATATAAATAAAGCAGAGGGTGCTTGTTTGCCTCTTTCTTACTTGCTGTTAACAGCATGAAACAGTTATGAAAACCGTTTTATCACAAAACATGCAGTGTTTACTAATAAACATTTTTAATTTTAAAGTACTTGCTGATTATCTCTGAAAATCATTGCAGTAAAGAGATTCTTACCGTTTTACCTCTTCCAGTTCTCCGTCACAGTTCATCAGCATGTTTTTCTAAACTAACACCTTCTGGCTTCAAAACTTGTCCATAGTAAAACATGTAGTGCAAGTCTAGTTTGGAGAAAGATTTGTTAAAAATCAAAATAATATTTGATATATTAAGTTATTCTAAGGTCTGAATTTGGATCTACATGTATTCTTTTTGTAAAACAACAAATATATTTTTTATAACAATTGAATTCAAGTAGTATAAACAAAAACGGAGTAGAAATCACAGCATCAAAACTCTGAATGCAGTTTCTAGAGTACTGTCTTAAAGTTACATTTCTCCATCTCTATCACTAAGCAGGTAATAAATACACTGAAATTGAATACCATGGTATTTGATTCTTTTTGTTTTCTCCTTCCCAACAGCTGTGTGGAGTTTGACTTGAATGTAAACAGTGTTGTGGGAATAAGAAATACATTCCTTCTGAGAACCTATGCATACAGTAAGTTTTTAATATGTTTTCTTATTTCTGTAAATTTTGCTTTTTGAAATTATATTTTGGTATTGATAGACTATTAAAATTCAGTTGAATATATTAGGTTACTGTATATATAAAATTACCTGATTGGCTGCATCAGATAGTTTTAAGATGCATTCTTGTTGCTCGTTCTAAATATATAGAGAAAACCAATATATGTATTTAATGGAATATTACAATACTCAGAAGATAACAAAGATGCTTCATATTAAGGTCCACATTTCTACTACAAGGGTGCTTCAGTACTCTGCAGGTAACAAGATTGCTATACAAATGATTATTTAGTGGTATAATCTCCAGTTTCATTTATTGTTTTACAGCCACTGGTAGGATGTGTAGCTGACAGCTAGCTGTGTCTGTATGCTGTCTTAGAGTCTTTCATTGGAAAATCTGAATTACTACTTCAGCTTTTATACTAGCCCCAAACCAAAACTGGTTTGTGTCTCCTCAGGAGTTTGTATTTTAGGGAGAGATTATGAAACAGATTTCTGAAGGGGAGCTAATAAGTACAGCACTCTTACTCTTAGCAGCACAATGTCATTTGGCAGATAAATACATAAGCAGTGGACCTCAGGGTAATTCTTCTAAGCCATTTGCAGTTCTTCCTTTACCACCTTCTCCAGCCCTTGCATACTTCCATTTAAGGTAGAATGTTATTAGTAGAAGTTACCTTTACTAGTTAACATTTACTATTATTTTAGTCAGAGTAATTTCAGTGTTCTGTATTCACATTATTAGGAGAGTCTACAACTTGCCCTGGATCAGTTGGTTAGATGTGATTTCTTCGTACATTCAGGAAGGCATATGCCTGGAAAAGGATTTCCTTCCAAGCTTAAAGTTATGGAAATTTCCCTTATTCCTCTCAGGAAATCACTGTAGGGCAGAAAAGAGTCAAGATGTGAAAAGAGCAGTGGGAAGGGGTCCTCGTATCCCACCTTTTTCTTCTGTTCTGCCTTGCTGTCCACTTTTGTGAGGCCAGTAATTATATTTTATAAATTTATTAA
>NW_009921560.1:36996-71513 GCF_000696875.1 Nestor notabilis | reverse complement strand
AACCCTAACTATTCTATGATTCTATTCTATAGCTCAAACACAACAGCCAGAATACAAAATAACATATTTCTGTGGTGTCCTTTAGAAGATGGCATTAGTGAGGAGTTGCTTTTATTTCTCTGTCTTGCTCAAAGCAAGGTAGTTTTGTTTATAGAAGTTAGAAAGTTAATAAATGAAAATAAATTAATCTTAGGTTTGGAAATTCCACCTTCTTTGTCATAATTCCTTTTTTGGCTTAATTCTGCAAATGTTTCAGCAGGGAGGTTTTGTTTGTCAACTTTGGTGAAATACAAGCCAGGAAAGCCCAGCAGGCTTTTAAAGCTCCATTTTTACTAGCAAATTATAGAAATCATAATTAAAATAAAAATAAGATAACAAAGGTGTAAGTATTTCCTGGAATTTCCAGCACAGTTATCATGCAGCTTTCTTATGATACTGCAGTTTGGTCTTTCCCAGTAATGGTATTTAAAACTGCTAATTTACAGGAGTAAAAAAATTATCACATTAGGGAAGTGTGGAATAATAAAAGATCCACCAAGAAGAGAAGTGCAGAGCTATGCCACTGAGCATCAAGCATTTTCTTAATTATTCTGGTCAAGAGAAAGAACACATGAATATTTTCATGCGATTGTGAACAAAACCCTTCCAAACAAGATAAAATCACACTTAGAGAATGGTCTTTCAAATACAGTGCCAGGTCCAGTCTCTGATCTGCAATTTTTGAGACTCAAATTGTGATAAGGAGACTGAAGAAGCCAACATAAACTAGGCACAGTGTGTCAGTAAGATACTATGGAAAGTCTTGCCATAAAATCCTACTTCATTGGGCTAGATGGAAACAGTGCATTACTCTCTTGGAAATTATGGTTTCGGAAAAGAAAAAAGAAAAAATGCTTGAGAATAACGATTATTTTCAAACACTGAATCTTTTCAATTCATATGTTTATCTCACCCCCTGGGACTGATGAAGAACTTCACTACACATTCTCAGGGCAAGGTTGAATTTCCATTAATGCTGCTATTGGCAATAACCATAAACTGGACACACGACACTCTCCCTACATTGGCTTGAGCCTAGGACAGCGTGTTTCAGTGCAGCCAATTTGGCAGTACAAGGGAAAACACTGCAGCTGGGTGAGCTCATGCTGCGCCAAGTCCCCCAAGCTCTGCACAGAGGCGCTGGAGAGGACAGACATAAACCAAGCAGGGCCATTCTGAACTGTGACAGAAGTCTGAAATATCTCCCACTAAGTCACTGCAATACATGTGCCCTGTGTCCTGCCAGCTTGGCTCGCTAGGGAAGCATCAGGTATGAAGGGCTAAAAACTCTGAAGCCTGCATATATACACCAAAAGTGACCGAACACTTGAAACACCTGTGCACCTACTCATGCAACTGTCCACCATGGGAATTTAAATGCAGGCCTCTCATCCAGATGCTCCAAATTCCATCACTTTGCCATGGTGTCCAGTCAAAGTACACAAATTGCATTTGGAGCTTTAAGCTATTGTCAGTACTTTTTCTACCATATTCAAAAGAGCTGGGAAACGCACACAAACCATGTATTTTTGTAGCGAACAAACACTTGTGATTAACTTGGAAAAGTTAAATCTCAAGATAAATGAGTTGTCCTGTCCTTGTGAAAACAGCTGTGCTTAAATAACCATATTCCGTCTCAGTGCACAGCCCCTTAATCAGGTGTAAAGTGAACAGATTTCTGGTTGACGTATTTAATAATAACATAAGAATAAATTGTCTCGATTCCCTCCAAAATCAGTCTTGCATTCTCAGCTGTTTTTAAACTACCAGTGGGTAATTTTAATGGAAAAATTAAGCATGGTTGCAATCACAAGCTAAAAGTGCTATGTTCTACATTCCTGTGTGTGTTTCAGACTTACACATGAACATGAATGGTGTACATCTCTGTAAAACACATAAGGGATTTGCTCAGTAAAGCCCATAAAATAATTGACTTTACGTACCACTATCTACTAAGAAACATATTACAGAAAGCATGGATCAGGTTCTGGTAGTTCCATCAAATTCAAATGTTTAGCTGTTCTGAGCAGAAAAAGCACCACAATCCTTCCTATTACTGTGAAAGAAAACGGGAAATCAACAGGAAAGCAAAGCACTTTGAGGTGTGCAAGAGAACTTTTTCTGGTGACTACTACTTTTTATTTCTGAAGTGTTCAGTGGTTTGGGTCAATTCCTGGCATGTTATGGAAAACCATATCCTCCTGCCGAGGCAATAGAGTAGCTGGCATTTTGTCAAGCAATCCCCTACACATTGCTGAGGGTATGTGACCACTGAAAATCAGAGCAGAATCACTCACACGAGACTGATAATGCAAGACTACGGAAATGTAGCAGGCCAGCAACTTCTGTTTATAGTCTGGCTGCTACCAAGCTCCATCTGTCCCAAAGTACCAGAAGCCACAGTTTCTGTCCTGTTACACCCACACTGTGTCCTGGACGAACTCAGGCTAGCTCTGCTGACCACAGGCTCTTCTAGCATCCCAAGTGCACCCAGCAGTAGTGGCAGCGTGCAACAACAGCACACAACTTTCTGTAGGTCACGACACAGTGTGCTTGTTCTGGCAACAGCGGAAGAAACCTTGACTTTAACTTACATTTCCCTGACTTTACACAGTGAGGGGACATCTCGTTTCTGATGAGATAAGGAGAGGGGACTGTTGAAAGGTCAGCACCTAGGCACAAGTGGAGAGGTCAGTATCATTAGCATCTACCCATATCCTTGCTTTTTCTCCTGAAGCCACTGACATCAGTACTGACAGTGCTTTTTATAATAGCAATACAAAGCTATCTACCATGTATTAAACTAGGTCTCATTTCCTATTAAATTTTACATAGGTAATAAATGAACATGCACCAGAAGATAACATCTGTATCATGAGAACTAATCAGTTTCACTTTCAACCTAAATGACCCTTGAGCCATAGAGACTCACAAGACTAATTTTCACTCCATCATGCCATGAACATTTACATTACCTGGTATGAAAGAAATACATCTTTTTTTTTCCAGCAGCCTAAGATGTGATAGTCTCTCACTTCTTCCCTTGTGTTAAATGATCATCAAGAGTCTTCAGATGTCAAATTTAATCTCTGAAGAACTGTGTATTTTTTTTTAAAGTGTTTTTTGTACTTCATTCACTTGTGTTCTCTCATTAACATCACAGATTCTCAGATTAACATCCAATTTACAGCACATGCCTAGAGTTCAGTATGCTTCTTGAATGTATGTATTAGGTATGCACCTAAAGAGTCTGCTGCTTCTTTTTGTATCTGACACAAAAAGCAGTGAGGTTCTTGCATATTATGTCCAGGTGCAAGTAAGAGAACACCTATTCCTCCAAGTAAGCTCAATGCCCAGCGCGGATTCATGTCAGCATTATCTGGTTGACAAAGACAGACAACCAGCGCTTGTGCTTTGCAAATACCAGAATGGTACCAATCA
Source organism: Nestor notabilis (assembly GCF_000696875.1). Classification (NCBI taxonomy): domain Eukaryota; kingdom Metazoa; phylum Chordata; class Aves; order Psittaciformes; family Psittacidae; genus Nestor; species Nestor notabilis. The sequence continues at coordinate 68,033 of NW_009921560.1, read as the reverse complement.
TCAGTCACTCTGGAAATGGAATGGTTCTTTATTTCTGAACACTGGATGTTTGCTACTCTTTTCCCTGAAGGTGTTAAGACAAAAAAACCAGCCAAGACAATATGAAAGCCTCCACATAGTATAGCATGCTTACTAATAATTTCAAAAACTGGTGGTTTCAACCACCATAGAAAGAATAATTGATCCAAATCCAATCTGTAAATCTGTAATTCTTAACTACTTGACTACTCCATTTTGGGTAGAAGGAAGTGTAATTTTGATCACAGAATTTTTCAGTCTGTAGGCAGAATTATTCTTTTTTACACCAACAGACACTTATTTCACTACTGAAAATCTAGTATCATTTAATAAGCTCTAAGCAGTCAAGTTCTTATGACTTTGTAGTCTGTGGCTGTGTAGTAGTTAGCCTACTTTATAACCCAGATTTTTGAGATGAAAGAAATCAAAAAGTGTATTTTTTTCTACCTGTTAGTAAATATACAGCACAGTATCATACCACCATAGATTCAGCAAAGCATCATCATGACACTCCAGTGCTTAATGAATACCAAGATTTTTTCCAAGAGTTACTTTATACAAACCATATTTGGTGAAACCATTTACCAAAAGCCTGTGAATTAGATCAGTACAAATACTGAGAAACAGTAATCAGTGTAAGCATTTAGACACAGTGGTAACTGGGGAAAAAAAAGTCTGTTTGTTCAAAACCACAGTAACACCTACGCAAACATTTATTCAGAATTCATTAAATTTAGTTACCCTAATTAATTTAAGTAAGAAAACACTCAAGATAAAATCGTAATATTGGCTGTAAGACAGTAAGTAATCTGGGAAAACTCTCCTGCAAATACATGGAATTTAAAAGGAATACATTCATCTAAAAAGTCCCTTAGGCCATGCAGTTTCCCAGAGATTGATTGTCAGTCAGTTAAATGCCTTAACTATTGAGGTTTGGCTGATATATTATAAATATCCCGGTCTGATGGTTAGTGGTATGCAAGATATTGCTTAAAGGCTCCTCATATATTGACAGCAGTTTGCTTTTCTTAAATTCATTTTACTGTTAATTTCAGTCTGCTAAAATAATTCTGAAGGAATCTTAAAAAATTCCCCCAATTCAGCTGTCTATGTGCAAACGCTCATTCAGATATAATAAGGAAAACCACTGACATTCGCTGTCTGCTCATCATGTGCCTCTTCAGTAAGTTCAGAGGGCTGAAACGATACACTGTAATCAACATAAGAACTGACTCAAGGTCAGGCTCATCATTTTTTTCTTAATTAAGTTTTAATGTGAGTGATCAGTAAAATATTTAACACCTTTACTTAAAGCAACAGCAGATGATGTGTTCATCCCCAGGAGTCACAGAGTGGTGGAGTTGGAAGGGACCTCTGGGGTCTGTCTTGTCCAAGTTCCCTGATCAAGCAGGGTCATCCAGAGCTGGATGACCAGGTATCTCCGAGATAGGGACCCCAGCCCCTCCCTGGGCAGTCTGTGCTGGTGCTCGGTCACCCTCACAATGACAGTGTTTCCTGTTGTTCAGAGGGAACCCCCTGTGTTTCAGTGTGTGCACATCACCTCTGGTACTGTACTGGGCACCACTGGAAAAAGCTTGGCTTCACCCACTCTGCACCCTCCCAGCTCAACTGTGCACTGTAAAAGCTACTGTCAGCAATCTGCCTTGATCAGACAGCACTTTGAGTGGTCTTAGAAGACAGTATAGAAGGGGTATGGAGAAAAAAGAAACAGAAGACATCACCATGTAGTAAGAGGAACCTTTAGAAGATAGGGATGGTAACAGGAAAGGAAACAGGAAGAAGCAGAAAAATAAACTATTCTCAGCCTTATCTACTAACAGACTTCTTTTCCTTCCACTTTCTTACTTTCACCTTTTTACAGTGGTTCTCTCAGAGATTTTCTGTTACTCACTTCTGAATGGTTTTTGGTTTCACTCCTCCATTTCTAGTTCTTCCTTTTTTTTTTGTGGTCCTGTTTTGGTTTGGTTTTTTTTTTTGTTTTGTTTTGTTTTTTGGGGTTTTTTTTGTTGTTGTTCTTGTTTTTGGTTTTTTGGTTGGTTGTTTGGTTTATCAGATTTAAATACACTCACCTGCACAAAGAGACACTCCAATTACCTTTGGTCAGTAACTGGTAACATTCCTCTTCCATTAGATCAACTTGAAACAAAGTATTACAATACTACAATCCAACATCATGCACTACATACAGTTCTAGGAAGAGAAATTAGCTGAAATTATTTATAGCCTTATCCTGCAACCCTGGATTCAGGGACCACCCTACTGATTTTTTTTATTTTTTTTTTTTAAATAAACAAGGTTACTAATTTCAGTACAGATTGCAGGCTTTGGACTATTTTTCACATATGTGCATCAGGGAGGAGGAATACAGTTCTCTCTTAGTGATGAAATTAAACTGTGTGACAACCATACCAAAAATTAACCATTCCACAAAAAGGTAAGTGTCTCCTAACCCTCACACTTACTTATAGAAATTGTAAGAAAATGTACAAGATTTATATTAGTAAACACGATTTTCTAATGTGGATAGACAAGAGAAATATTCAAGATAGCCAGGTTTCATAGAAGATGATTGAATTAAGAGGACAAAACCAGAAAAATTCAAACTTCCTGCAGACTTACAACTGTGGATTTGAAGCTTACTCAGACATTTCTCTGACTGAGAGTGTGTTATAATGCCAAACTGGCAAAAGGACATGAATACATCACTAGTTAAACTCAAGAAAACTGTTGTAGTCTTATTTAATTACAATGCCTTAATGCAGAACTTAAAACAAACTCATAGTTGTCTCTAAAAGTCCAGGAACAAATGAGGTGTCCTGCTGTGAAATGCAGTGATCCCCAAGACCCATGTGCCTTTTCTAAATTCATTTTTCCACAGGGCAAAGGCTGGAGCCATGCACAGTTCCCAATCCCCGGGCATCTGTGCTGTGCTTCACACAAGGAGGTAGGTGTATCAGTAGCAAGCTTTCAAAAACTACAGTCCTCTCATTTACATCAGTCAGTAATTTTTTTGTGAGAAAGGTGAAAGAGGAGGAAATCCCCTTTAATTGCAGTTAACAGGACATCACCAGAAATCAAAGGAATGTGAAACAACAGTAAAAGTGTTAACTGGAATTTAGAACTTCCCATTTTCTCCAACAATTTTGCTACTCTTTAACCTCCATTTCCTAGCGAGCAAATTATCTTGTAGCTAAACTGTCCAGTGAATCTGGACTGACTGCAATCATCTAAGAAGGACTAGCCTCATTTTTAGGAAATTTGTTATTCTCTCAAAAACCTAACTGGTTGTTAAGTAATGAGCCTTAGACCGCAAGCACGCATACACTGTCTCTCCTCAAGATCTCATACAGGTTTCTTGAAATGTTTTAGTAGCCCCATACCTGGGGTGTTCTAGTCCAGCAACAAAATAGATGAAAAATATTTAATTTCTTTTCTTTTAAATACTACAAGGCATCTACTCATAGCAAACATTTTAAGGTGGCAGACACAAATACTGATGGCCAAGGTTCAGAAGGAAGGAGCAGACAAATGACAGGAATGTTAAAAGAATGGTAGCAAGAACATCCATTTCTTAGTACTCTAAGAAAATTGCTTGCTGCTCTTTGCCTTTAAGATGCTACTTGGAAGTAGAATGCCCTGCGGTGTGTAGAGTTCAAACCAGCCTGTGCATGAGGGGAATTACGGATTTTCTCAAAGATGTACCTTAAAACCACGCATTACAGCCTATTCCCGTTTCTGTTAGGATGTGAGGAAGATTTGAAAGAACAGAAGTCCAGACTGATACCCATCTCCAAAAGATCAGAAGCTGCAGGAGGTGATGTCGTGGCCTACTTGCACTTGGCCAGCACATGACATAAGACAGCACAGACCATATTCCATAGTTTGAATGCAGTTACTGGATGGCCTTTCCCAGAGTTTTTAGAATGTCTCTGACAATTGTCCCTTTCTGACTTTTTAAAGCTTTCCACTATAGCCTGTCAAATGTTCACTATAGATCAGTCCTGGCCTCTACTCACACACACAAATACTGTGTAGTTCAATGGAGAGTCTACATCAAAGCAAGATTTGTCTTGACTAATTCTTCTGTGTAAAACAAGAGATAGAAAGCTTTGTTTTCTCTCATTTCTCCTTTTACCTATCACATAGAGCTATCTCATCCTCAGAAATCAGCATGGTTTCAGTAACTAAAGAGTCAAACAAGGACTTGTTTCAAAAGCACACCACGAAACTGAACAGGAAAGAATTGATTTATCTGTTGAAAAATGACAAGGGAAAATAATACCAGAAATACACACATTATCAGTGATGGTCTAGTTTGCAATGAAAAAGTTAAGCAGATCCGCAACTGAATGAACAGCAATCTCTTACATGGTATTTGCCTTGCAGAAAATGTACTTATGAAATATGCATGTGCTGAGATGTGATTAGGATGCAGTTCTTCATTTTGATTAAAATCCTGCTTCCTTTATGTTTACTGAGCTTTAAAAACCATCCTGATTTGTATGTGCATATAGTATTTTCTGTCTTTTTTTTTTTTTTAAGTGGGGCTAAATTTAACTTCACTGCAATGTATGCAAAAATTAATGCAAATATGAAACTTTCTTTAGCTTACATTTATTAACCTGAGAGATAAACTAGAAAACTACTGGGTTTTTTTTCACAGCCCAAGAAGATGACTACTTCTAATAACAGTAACTCTGGAAGCCTAAAGTGAGGTCTGAGATCCACTGCAATGAGCACCAAACACATCACAAGAGACACACCTCTTCCCTTCCAAAGCAACTGGTATTTAAGTGACTATTAAAGCAAGAGCTTCACTTCGGTGGCGAACATGATCCTTGGGGATGTATGAAGCTCATGACTATGCTGATGCAAAATTAACAATAATTCATGAGTGGAAAAGGCTATGAGTTGGTTCTAAGAGAGTTTGCAAGTGAATATGGCCAGATGGTTGTGTTAACAATTTCCTCTTTTAATCTGAGAAGTAAATGTTATGAAAAAAACATACATTTACAGTTGATGTTTAAACCTGTGTCAGCCTACAGGTATCACTCTAAACAGCAAAAAAAAATACCCTTCCTCCTCTGTCCATACCTCTCCCTGACCCAAGAATGCGCTATGCAACTCCAGATCGTTCTGACACCTGATTAGTGGTACTGCGGCAGATTAGCTCATGGTCGCAAGCTATGTGTGTGTGTACACATTCACACTCACATAATAAGAGACTACAGATTCAGTCCAGCACAACATTATTTACTGTGCAACTTTTAGCAACAAATAATGTCAGAAAGAACTGCACAGCTGTGTAAAGCTGCATGGGTACTTTGTGGCTCGGGGCCCCTGCGTTCATTTCAGGTTGGGGTAATTATTGTGGTAAAACAGTAAGGCTAGGAGATCACGCCAAGAAATCTTTGCATTCCCAAATGAAAAAGAACTCCCTGTTAATAACACCAAAGTTAAGCTCCTCATTGCCTCAGCACACCGGGCCTGTCTACCCAGCCCAGCTGCGAGATGCAGGCTGAAGCAAGCCACAGCACAAAGGGAGCAGGGACAAGCAGTGGAACAGGAGCGGAGCAGCAGTCAGTCTCAGTGTTAAACCAAGCTAGTTCATGTTACACTGCTCTTTGTACCACAACCCTTAATGAAAGCAGCCTATGTGCTAAACATTTACAGCTATACCTTTAAATTTTGGCAGGAATACATATGAGGACAGCGAGTTCTCAGGATAACTAGCTCTGCAAAGTCCCAAGGCTCCTTTGTTAGTAAAGCATTGAGCATAATGTGGTCTGAATGCCCCTGAAAGCGCACAGACTCATCTCTGGCAAAATACGGTCCCAATCCTTGTTTTTGATTCTGAACTTGCAACACTTTCCATTCATTACAGAAGATACTTCTTCCATAAAATGAAAGCAAAGCAAAGAGATACATCACCAATTTTACCACACAGTATTTACAAACATTACCCTTGCAGAACCTCATTCCTCATTTAAAAAATCATAATTAACACAAGCAGCGTGGTAATATAGGAGTTGACAGGTATGAAGGAGGAAGGAAGGGGAAAACACTGACAGTTGTGAGATTTGTCTGCTTCAGGATGCCATTACGTATTCTAACCTAAGTACACAGTCAAGACCCAGGGATAAGGTTAAGTATGAAGATTACTGTGGTACATAAACTAAACTTCCATTGGCAACTTATTATTTATTTCTAGTACAGTGCAATTCATGAGCAGAGAAACTGTCCATTATGAATTTACAAAATACACTGCTTTCTCAAAGTCACACATTTGGTTAGGAAACTATGTCTTGTATTCATGCTTCTCATAAAATATGCCTTCTACAGAAATAGTGGGACCAGAAGAAGACTTCTGTGATTCATATACAGATCTTCACTATGAAACAAAAACGGTAATTGATTCATTTGTACCACCATCACCTTGCATTTTTTTGTGTACCAGGAAATTCAAATTGATGTGTATATTTTGACATAAAATCACAAAATAATCATACATTTAATCGCACTTAAATAGACACAGATAGACACAGACTAATAAAACAATAGTATGAACATGCTACCAAACAGCGTATTTTAAAACAAATTTGAGATAATCTGTAATGATGATTTCTGTAAATCCTTAAGTACACAGAAATGTAGCATTAAACAAAAAATCATTAATAGCTAAACCTAATGCTGATGATACTGGAGCAGCTGTGACACATCATTGCTGTGCATTACAACCAATATTATTACACTGTTTATATTCAGCAGTAGGCTGAATACTGTAGTAAGTTTCTACACTGATTTTAGCAAAGATTCAACCAATATGGAATGTTGACTGCTAATCAGAACAGCTTTATTTTGTAAAGCTTTGATTAAACAGCGATGGGCCTCAGCAACGACCCAAAGTGTCTTGAAAGGAATGAAATGGCATTAGCGCTACAGCATTAGCAGTATGTGTTACTGCCTGAAATGGCCCTTTTACCAGGCTTCAAAGGGCTACCTTCCATCCTTAACCTTAAAAACACTGCCATTTCCATAAGCTGCTGAAAGTGTAATAGGAAAACAAGGTATAGCTGACCAAGTCCACCAGAGGCAGCTGTAACTGGTAGGTGATTAGTGCTCAGAATTCATAAATACTTTTAAATGTCTATTGAACAATCATATGATTGATAGTGGTAGTGACAGAGGAAATCCTCCATGCCTTGGTATGCTATGTTATTCTTAAAGTTGATGGCACAAGTTCTGGACAAATCCCCTAGAATTAGATTTATAACAGATTATAGACTACTATCCAAACCAAAGTGTGCTCTCCAATGCTGTATTACTACATTTTGTTCCTATTACACCATTGTTCTCTCCCTATACAGAACACTGCTGAAAACATGTAGTTAGTTTTATTCAGTACTGACTGGGGTCATGGCCTCACTTCTCCCATTATGCTCTTCTCATTTACATGACTACGGACTCTAGTATCAGTCTCCTTTGCCAGTCCTAGCTCAATTTGGCTTTTGCAATTATCTTTGACCCCTAAATTTCCTGAATTCCAAAAAGTAGTACTTTCTTGTAAATAATCCCTTTCTCCATTCCTTGTGAACACTTTGTTTACTTCTAACAAGCTTTCATCTTGAAATTGCTCTGCCTGGCAAAAGTCACTGCCCATGAGTGGTTTGTAGCCTGCCCTATGTTTAAGAACACAAGGTGATGCAATACAACCACCGTAAAGGAATATCAAATCCATGTTTATGCTGAAAGTATCAGCATTCACACCAGGGAAAAGCAATTAGAAAAATTTGCCTTTAAGCACAAGAAGATAATGGATGGTAATAGCCTTCTCACTCCCTTGGATCCAGTACTGTGTGTTCAGTATTTCAGCCAAAAGTAAATACATTTACCGTGTACTTTTTATGTACTCACATTTTTAAGGATCCAATTATTTTTCTTGGAGTGTGTTGCCTGTACCTGAATCTAAAATATACAGGAAGTTCAGAACAGCAGCAAGAGCTGCTGTATCAGGCACAGAATTACTTTATGACTCATTTTCTCATATTAAGACAAAAAAAAAAAAGGTTAATTACATAGCAACCAGGGTGAGACCTGGGTTCTAAAGAAAAAAAACAAACAGATGTCCCATTTATTAAGCTACAACAACCTCTTCAGAGACCTCAGGCATTTTGCTTCTCCTTGCACATCTAGTATAATTTGCGACTAGTCTCTGAAGCTTTGTAGTCACCTGTGGAATACTGTTCACCACCACCAAGGGATTTCTTGAAGCCCTTGTGAACATTCACATCTTTTATCTCTACTTGTGGCAAGACATGGGAGTCTGCAGTGAAATGGACCCCTTAATTTCCTTTTGAGGATCACTATCAGGAATACAGAGATCCTGTGCACATCTTGAAACTACCATATCCCCAAATGCACCTTGGCCAACCCATTCACCCCAGGGAGACTGCGCGGACATCCCGCTTGGGTATTTTTTCACCAGAGCAAGGCACAGTTGTAGAATCTGTCTTATGAAGCCCAGATGACAGGCAGTAGAAAATCTGCAGTGACTGTCCTGCAGTCTAACTCTCTACTAAAAGAAAGAAAAAAAAAGGTATTTCTCACGTTCATGGCTACAAAGGAAAGGGCCCAGTTCTTGAATATGTAACCAAAATGCAGACACTACAATAAAATGAGTTAGCATCAAGAGAATACCTGATGCAATGGTCTTTAGCAGACACACTTTTTAGTGGTATCTTGTCCTGAAAGACCATCTGTGCTGCACATTTATACAAGATCTTAGTTCATCTCTGTAGCTCTATCTTCCATAGCTATCCTCTGCGTATTACCTACTCAGGCTGCTTGGTTGAAGCCACACTACTTCACCTTTTTGTGTCAACATTCAGCAACATGCAACTACAACCTCACCACTGAAAAGCAAAACTATCTAGAATACTTAACATGTGCTATTGGCAGAGTACCTCATAAACAGTTCCTTGATACACTCAGTATCAGACGGACAATTTGCAATCTCAGATAGGATAACTAAACAAAACCCAAACCAAAATAATTTCTCAGTTTCAGAAATTTGACAAACTAAATGCACTGACCAGATGACCAACAGGAGAAAAAAATCCCAAAGTTTAATCTACTGGGATACCACAATATTCTATGAGGTGGATCCTACTTTATTTATTTGTTTTTAGTCCAGACCAGCATACTATAAACCCCAGGAAAAATTACCATAGCTACTTTACAGGAATCAACATCTGTTTCCATGTTGCTCAAAATTACCATAGGTTTAAAAATCAAAATAAAATCCCTCATTATGTGTGAACAGAACATTATACCAAGTTGAATGTATACAGAAACTCCACAAAGAAATCAGAAATGTTTTCAGTGATGTCTAATGGCAAACGTCTATAGAAGTATATCTGAAAAACTGTATTTCAGCAGCAGCTGTGTTGTTTGTCCCATTGCCAAATAAAAATTGACCATATGCTCTGTACATCAGTGAGTACTTTCTCTTTTGATTTTTCCAAATTTGCACTTAAAAGCAGAAAAGAGGAAAGATGGGTTGTTCAGGTACACTATTACTTACTAAGAAAAGAATCATAGTGAGTTATTTAATTCTGTTTAAAATTTCAATAGTTATTAAGGAGTAGTGGGGAAGGCCTTAAAAAAAAACCCCAAGTATTAATGATGTAATTATTTTGGCATTTCTTTTTATTTGCCTGCTGTTTTCTGCCACAAGGGCAAATAAACAGAAAACCCAGAAACTAACAGGAAAAAAAAAAAGAAATCAAAATACTGCTAGAGACTTACACAAAAATAGGAGCTACTATAGAGTTCCTCCCTCCTCCATAAGGAGCGTACTGCTCCAGCAGCTGCTGATGACCAGAGGATTGTGGACACTACCCAGGACAACTTTCACATAGTTGAGTTTTAAAACTTTCTCTTTTTAAAATGTTCTGAAACAGACTGTTGACAAGACACACAGATTTCTGCACGACTAATTTTTTATAGCATGCATTTTCTGCAAACAAATGTCTAAAAAAAATCGTTCTGAATAAATAAAGTCTATTTTTATAAAAACAGAAATTGAAACAAGATTTCCAGTAACCTAAACCAGCCTTGAGAAACCAACTGGTTGTTTTGCTACCATCTCACCACATGCTGCATGCACTGAATTTCTAAACATTTGTTACGGTTTCAAAACAAGTCAGATCTGGAATAGCATCCTGGAAATTCATTAATTTGAACGTAAAAGTGAGTATGAGCCATGATTGCTTTTGTTCCTGTTATACTGAATAGTCTAAGCCTATTGATCTGAACAAAATGTTGCTTCTGTAAGTAACTAATAAAACTCAATCACATCATTCAAGCTCCACTAGGATTTCATGGAGTGAAGACAGAATAGCTATATTAATAACACAAATTTCTTAGAGCTCTGCTGTTCAAAGCAATATATCATACTACATTTTCACTCATTTTGGTTTCACTTTATGAATTTTTCATCTTTCCAAACCACTTTAAAATGCAGAAAGAAAATGTTAAAATTTCAACATTTAGCAATTAGTCTTCCTTGCAAATTGCAGCCTTTAAATATTTTAGATCGTTCATATATAATGATCTTTATGGAAGAAAAAAAATCCCAACCCACAGAACAACCACTCTGAAATCTACAAACAAGAAACTTATCTATAAGGAATTTCTGTTTCTGTGTAGGAAACAGAATTAGCCTTTTCTTCAGAGAAGGCAATATTTAGTCTAGTCCTTCACCTCAAGCCCATGGAAGGTGATAGGCAGAATCTTCCTAAAGACCATTCCGATCCTCATGAAGGACAAGAAGGTGACTGGGAGTAGGCATTGTGCATTTTCAAATGGGAAATCAAGTCTGACCAACCTGATAGCCTTCTACGCTAAGGTGACTGGCTTGGAGGGTGAGGGGAGAGCCATGGATGTCTATTCCCTCGGCCTCCTGACGCTGTCTCCCATTACATCCTCATAAGGAACCTGTCAAAGTACAGGTTAGATACATGACCAGCAAGAAAATTGTCTGAATGGCCAAACCAAGAGGGTTGTGATCAGTGGCACAAAGTCCAGCTGAAGGCATGTCACCAGTGGAGTACTCTAGGGGTCAATTCTGGGGCAAACACTGTTCAACCTCTTCATTAATGACCTAGACCCTGGAACAGACTACACCCTCAGGAACTTCAGAGGCAATACAAAACTGGGAGGAGTGCCTGATACATCGGCTGGTTGTGCCACCATCCAAACAGTCCTTGACAGGCTGAAGTACTGGGCAGAGAGCAATCTCATGAAGTTCAACAAGGGAAAACACGAAGTCCTGCCTGCATTTGGGAAGGAATGAGCCCAGGTATGGGTACATACGTGGGGCTGACCAGCTGGAAAGCAGCTCTGCAATGCTGCCTTCATGGCACATGCAGCCAACAGCAGCCTTGGCTGCATTGCAAAAAGCATTACCAGCAGGCCAGGGAGGTGATCCCTCCCCACCAGCACTGATGAGACATGCCTGGAGTGCTGGGTCCAGTGCCAGCTCCCCCGTGCAAGAGATAAAGACTGACTGGAGCCACTGCAGCCCTGGGCGGCAAAGATGATGAAGGGGCTGGAGCATAAAGGACTGAGAGAGCTGGCAGCTTCCAGCTTGGAGAAAAAAACACTAGTGCAATAGTCTGCATGAGTAACACCACTGTTCTAAATGATATAATACAGACCTGCTGTAGATAAAAATTATCAGTAACAGCAGCAGCACAATAATCATCCAAAAATGGGTAAAGATTTTCACTTTTTTTTTCCCAACAGAATTCTAAACCTCAAAAATCCTCAAATAAAGGACTAAAATTAATGCTGTGTAACTTGAGAGGATGGAATGCATTTATCCAAAAAACTTGTTTTCTATTCTGTCCTCTTTCCACTCAAAATATGAGGAGATCCCAAGTCTTACTGAGACTTAATGGGGTAACTAGTGTTAAGTGAGCTGAACCCAGGCCTTACGGATGCAATCTGGAACAATAATGTATGGGTTTTGGGAAAAAACCTCTGAACAAATAAAAACTGGATTTGTGACAAGTTCTGAAATGAGTACTGCAGGGACAGTAGAAGCAGTATGAACTACTTTTAGTCAGCAAAGACATAGAAGGATGTGAATCTTTCAGGAGAGACAAAGACAGGTGAGAAGGGACAGGGCTACTCTCCGTGTGATAGACTGTCAAAAAATGACAACTGATTACCAAAATCAGTTAAATCAAGGTTGCTTCAGCGAAAACATTTTCATACAATCTTCATGTACAGAGATTCTGCCCAAACACCAAGGAAATTCTTCAATTTTTCATGCAATGAAAATGTGTTATTAAGAAAGAGTGCTAAAGACTTGAACTCATGGCTCTATGCAAATGTATCAAAAATCATAGATTCTATTGAATCTTCATCATCTTAAAGAAAGCAAATTAATTCCAAAATCAGAAACTTTCCCTGAGAGTAATTATTTGTTACTATTTCATGAAAAACTGAAAGACAGATCTTCCACTTGCTTACTGTCTTCCTAGGAAAAAAGTCCTGCATTCTCCCAGACCAAGATTAAACGTAATACCCTTATACTGCAGATAGGGAACACTGAAGTAATTATGATGGATATCTTTTCCTTTCCTCATCTGCTCACAAGCTGTATGTGAGCAAATTGTATAGTCTCTCTCTGCATTACCACAAACACTGAGCAGGGCTTGTATTAGCGTAAACAAAACATGCAGGGACATTTTTACTTCTACTTGACTTTGTCCCCACTGATTTTCCCATACTGTCCCATTTTTTCTTATCTGTTTTGTAAATAATAGGCCACCAAGATATTCCTGAATTCCAGACCTTCTACCACTTGCAATGCAAATATCTGCAAAGTCAGATTATCATAATGCTTAGTAAAGCGTGTCTCCTAAAAGGAGCTGAACACACATAAACTTTTCTTGTCTAAGAGAAAAACAGGTATAATACCTCCTAAACTCCTTTACTGTTCTGGTGTGCTCTTGAGCACAAATACTCCCATTTACTAACACAGTAATTCCATTCAGAAAAGCACAACTAGAAAGATGTCTTTGGGCTTTTGCAGTACCAGGCTTTGCACAGTGCTGGTTGACATTAACCATTATTTACACTAATAAACATTTATTTTAATTAAATCACTTAATTTGCAGTTTATGCTAAGTTGTCTTGGGAGGACGGGGTTGGGGGGAGAAAAGAAAAAAAGGATAGCACTATTCTGACTTTGCATTGCTAGGGAAAAAAAATATTTCACGTGTTTTGTGGAAAGGAGAGGGAACGGCAGAGCAGACCAGAGTGACAACCTCTAACAACTGCTAAATATATGTTCCAGATCATCTGACAGGGAGAGGCTAAAATGCTGTGAGACTCTTTCATGTTCTGTGTTGCATCTGCACGCAGTCCTGTGGATATGCTTTGTACTGCATGCTGCAAGACACCTGCACTACTTTCACTGTAGGGAGCACTTAGAATTATCATGTCTTTAGTCAGAAACGTCCCTCCCAGAAGCAGTTTTACTGCAGTGTTCAGTACCTGATGCTTAGAACTGTTCTGAGAGGTTAGTCTTCAAAGAATCATAACACTTCTTTTCGAGAAGCATGCTCTTCAGATCTTCTGCAACTGAAACTAAGTTCAGCAAACTCCTTCTATTAATAATCACTTCATTTTCAGTTGGTAGGATTTGTTAACATTATGTGAAGTTCATCAGCTTGTTCTGAACATAATCTTTAAAAAGCATTAAGAAAAATTCAGCTGTTGATTCCCAAAAGCCATCTTCTGAAGGGAGGCAATTCCTACCCTCACTTGGGAAAACGCAGCTGCAAAGACTGGATTTACGCTTAAGGCTGCAGAAGTATCAACTCCTACGAGAAAACACAAGGGATACTACACGTCTGTGTTAGGATCACAGTGCTCTTCTGCAGGGTGGGCAAAATACAGTTGCAGAGCTGGTATCGATTTTGTGACAAGGAGACAAAAGGTATAATTTCCTACATCAGCCAAGTGTTAACAGCTCCTCCTCTACAGAATTCTTATTAGTCAATTATATATCTCAGTTTCTTTATTCTGGAACAAAACATAACAATTTGAGGAGCTCCCAAAAAAAATAAAATAAAATAAAAGAAGGGTTTATAGAAACCATGAATCTACTGCTTGCTTTATTCAATGGGTGAGGATTGTCATGAAAACTGCAAGAAGGGCAGAAACCGTGAAGAAAGTGAGGTCTGATTTTTTATGCTGAATAATCAGTAGCATCCCCCACAATTTCCTGTTTATGCCTTTGTCTCCCTTGAGTTTTTATCCCCTGTGATGTTTGAACAATAAAAGTCAATGTGGACCTATATATATCAGGGAGAGAAAAGTTTTCATGTATTTATTTTTGACACCTCTCCCAAAATCCACCATTTCCTCCAGAGAAGAAATCTAAGAAATACAGTTTCCACTATGCACAGTTTGCTGATCAAACGAGAGATCATTCCACTTCTTAGTACCAAGTACAACACGTATCAGTAAAATCCATGATATCACCCACTTCCTTGCTTCCCTGAAACATGAAGGGCTATGACTCACTGTTGATCTAAAATTAGCCTTTATCTTGAATAAAACATAATAATACTACACAGCTGCTCATTTACATACAACCCTTTATTTTTCAGTCTCTGTTTGAATAATATGCTGAGTAATCTAATAAAAAAGTGAGTAGGACCTGAAACAAAGGAACCTCCCCAAACCCTCAAACCTTAGACTTTCAGTAACCATATGGACACACAGGTCCATAGCCTTGGTAACATGACAGTACCAGATGCTGTCCTAAACGTGTTTCTCAGTTTAACTCACAGTTTTTTGGTTATCATTTGTCTTCTGGTTAGGTCTTACAGTCTGTATATTCACTACCCACTTCCTGCAGGGTGAAATCCTGGTTGCTCCTGACAGTCACACATTGCTTTTATGCAGACTGTGTAAGGGTAAGCAGAAGTGTCCTTTCTTTTTCTATAAATACAAGCCATGATCTGATGCAAATTAGGTAGATTCATCAGCCAGTGAGAGCTATGCTATTTTATATGCATATATGTAACCTCCTTCCTGGCAACTTTGGTTTTGTCTACTCATGTTTGGTTTAAGTGAGATGAGAGGAACAGAAAAGCCAAACCTACACACCAAAGACCTGAGGTTTTCGCCAACTTCTTCCAATGCATTTGGTTAGTATTTTAAATTCTACTAACATACCAAAACATATTCGTCTATCACAAGGCCTTATCTTTTCCTCTCCTTCACATTTCACAGCTGCTCTGCACTTCAAAGTAGAACCTTGAGGTCCTTTGAATGAAATAGGAGTGCTATCTCCAGCTCTATGGTTGGTTTGAAAACAACTGACAGTACAAGGTCTTCTGCTCTATTATGCAGAAAACTCTTGTGCCTTATGCACTAGGTACACGTTGTATGGCACAGCTGGTTAACTGCATATAAATGCAGCTTACTCTCATGTCCCTGTATCTGGTCTAGGTATACAGCTGCTAAATTCAGTTATTCCAACAGCAGTGCCTACAGGAAGCTAAGTGCTAGCTTCTCATCAGCATCACTGCAACATTATTTAATCCTATCTTTGACCCCCTAATTTTATTAATAAGAATAAACTAAAATCATGCAGTCCAGAATTCTGTCTCCTTTAAATCCAGTTTTAGAACTTGTGGACTGTCTGGAGGAATAAAACATGAATTGAGGTCCTTAAGTTTAAGAGAAACAGTATGTCTTGTGTTCGATAGCGCAGCTAGAAACAGGCAAGCAAGCAGTGTCCCCCAGCGTTCAGGAATGTAAAAGCAAGGTGCAGAATAGCCACAGCAAATCACGCAGCAGTCTCCAAGTGAGGGTACACCACTCTTACCATCTTGGAACAGACAGCACTGGCTTCAGAGGGAAAACAAGACTTAGGATGGCAAGGACAATGAATGGCATGATCTAGTACCACTGAGAATGAAGACAAGGAATGGCACAGATGTCATGTGCACATGCAGGCGCTGCTACCAGTCAAAACACAGACACAGACAATATGGATAGTGAGTGACTAAAGCTGCAGTTTCTGTGAAGAATCCCTTACAAAAGGAAACTGCAATCAAAAGTAAACATTTCAGGCTCAGTTCACTGAATGATAAGCATTAAACACTTTCTCTCCCCTCTGACAAGTCACACCTTTCTGCAGAATTCAGAAGAGCTCTCAAAGCACCTTAACAAACATGACACTTTCCCTCTGTTAATTAAAACGACACAGCAGACAGAGTATTTGGGCTTCTCCTCAAACGTGACTCATTTAGACAGCCTCAGAGGTGACTGAAGCTCAAAACTAGTACTCAGAATAAGCTGACTGCTCTACAATCAGACAAGATGAGTAAACTTTCATTACGCGGTCTCAAATCTGCCTGAACAGCTGTATTTTGTTGGGATTTCAAATGTGATTGTTCAGACAATATAGAAGAATTTACTGCATGTGAGAGGAGGTTCTGGTATGACAAAAGTAAGAAAAATCAAAGCTTTACAGTGTCTCTTTTGACATCATTTAAGAATTTTAACTTTCATTCCACTCATATGCACCTTATTTGTTGCTTTTTATAATTGGTTCAGGGATGTGTAGTTCACAGCTCTCTTCTCATTTTCACTTATGTAAAATTTCCATAACTGCAGACAGCAAGGTTGATGTCACATGCTGAGAAGAAAGCCCAGTATATTTCTAAGTAAAGGTTAAACCAGAGCAATTAAAGAAACACTAATCTTAACTGCATACAGCTCTCTGCCAAAAAAGCTGGAGATCATGTGAGGGTTAGTGAGATATAAGCATATTTTACTTCTGCTTTGTTCAGTCATGATATATTGTGCTTAGTTTTTCTTAACAATACTGAGTAGCTTTGTTCTATTTTTATCTTCTCAAACATAGGATAATGTCCCTAAAAGCAGAGTGAGAACATCAAAACAACTTTTGTAGCCAAAGTTCAGCCATTGAAATCAAGGAACCCAATCTTTGTAAAAAGCTCCTCAGTACATGCAGGAATGTCAGAAATTGGCTTTTAGACTTGCTATCTTGCAAAACTAATGCACAAAGTAATTAATTGGAAACCTGTATCCTGTCAAGAGATACAATGCTGAAAAAGATTTCAGGGAAGTGGAGCCAAGGTGCCTGAAGCCAAAGAAAGGTTTCCTCTCAGGAAACAGTTTGAGATAGTCTTGAACTAATTGCAACAGAATTTGGAAGAGGCAATGAGATTTTTCAAAATAGGGAAAACCTGACTCCTTAAATTAACTAAGTTTGCTTAGGAAATAAAAAAAAAAAAAAAAAAAAAAAAAAAAAGGCAAAATTAAGGATGGAGGGAAGCCTTTGGCAAGTTCTAATTGGGAATAGTGAAGGACTTCCCTTTACGAAATGTAACCCTGAATTACTCTGGATTTGCTATTAAGCTTGTCTGTAAGTTTTGGTGTAAGTTTTTGCTCTCTCTTTTCCAGCACAGGGAGAAGGGATACAGGCAAATGTTGTACATTCAGGATAGTGGCTGAGGTGTGAGAAGATGAACAGGCCATTTTCCAATTTCTTTCAATTTCTTTCCTAGTTTGGTAGCTGGTGAGCATTGGGTTATTGCCACATTTGCCCTTTGTGCATTGTCAGGACTACTGGCACAGAATGTGGGCTCATTTTCCAACTTGCTTTTCTGTTCTCATCTCTCTTAATCTTATAAATCTGTAAATTTATACTGCTGATATAACTCTTCTACTCTAAACAATCTCTTGAATTGTGACTTAGTTGCTTTCAGCTGAAGGCCTGGCACAAGAAGTATGTTAGATAATGGCACGTACATAGAAAAATAAATAGGTATGACTCACAAAATGAAACAGATCTTGCTCACATGTCCTGTGTTAAAAAAGCCAAGTTCTGCTCTAAGTCAGCTCTTTGCAGGAGTGACAGAAACCCCCACTAAGGTCTTATACCACCACCGGATACAATGGAGTTCACATTCATTTTCATTATTAAATAGAAAAATTGGGCTGAACAGATCTGGCTCAGTAAGTAAGGTAAGAGTGAGGTTTGGTTCATTTCTCTGCTAGAGACAGCTTTTTCTTAAATGAAATCCTCCAGTCACAACTGGTGTCTGAAGCTGGTAAACTAACTTGGAAAACACTGCTAACACTCATGTTAACAAAATGTTCCTAGTAGAGACATGCTAATTTTCCAATTGCAGACTTCCAGTTGATCATGGGCATCTGACACCCTGAATGCAGTATTATCTCCCTTTCATGACACAGTCAAGACAAATGGAACAACTGCCTGTGACAACACATGAATGCTACAAAAGCTGGATGTATATTCAGTGAAGAAGTTTTACTTCAAAGGGCTGGAGGAATGACTTTGAAAAATGACAAATAGCAATAGAGCTAAAAAAGCTGCTCAGATCAACTGGGTGGCCTAAACACATTGCTATTTCCACATAAACAAGTAAAAGGATGTGGATAAAAGTGACTTTGATGTTGCACTGTATAAGTCCTTGATGGGAAAATACAGAACCCCTATCTCTCTGCAGCAGTGTAAATGGCAGCACGCATGATGGGTTTGTAGAAGGTGGCTCAAGAAATAGCAAGTGGTGTCAGTAGAGCCATAAGCATGCCCTCTCTCCAGCTTAGTTCAGTAACTAAGTAATACATTCCTTAAATAGGCACAGGAACTAGATTTTAATTCTTACTGCTTAACAGATTATGTTATCATAATGAATCAGGTACACTTATTTTCAGACAAAACTACAATCACTGTTAATTTTCATCCTATTAAGTTCAATGGAATTACCAAAATGCTTCCTCTGGAATTAGTGTTAGTTATCAGTATGGCTGATGTCAAGTGGTTTAAGTGACTTTACCACATATTTCTTGTCTTATGTTTGGCTTTATATGATGAAATAAAAATGAGATTTTGACACAGTACAATGTAAAATGCCTTCTTTCTCAGTGTCTGCTCAATTTATGTATTCACTCTCTGTATCTTCCGGAGCAGGTGTTTGATCATGTTTTTCCTACAGATTTTCCTGCTCTTTAACAGTGAATAATCAACTGGCACATCACAAACGTAGAACAAAGACTAATGATGCTTTAAAGGACTGCTAATACTATATGCTGTATAAAAAACTGCTTTGGAATTGGAAGAAATGAGGCTCAGTACTGATCAGCTACTGCAGGTTTCAGACAGCCACTTTTTCAGATATAACGCCACCAGTACCCATGACACACAGAAGGGGCCTGATAGCACAATATTTTTTCTCATGTATCACCAGCAGCCATAATTTTTGTTATGTTAGTAATAAAAACAAGACAAAAAGCACCATTATCATAGAGAAAGAGTATACAAGTATTGCTCATTATATCATATCAACATTTATATCTATGCCTATGAAAGAAAAACTTAAAAAAAAAAAAAAGCAGCAATAAAACCAAAAAGTCTCATGTGTAAACTCCTTACATGTGATACTGATTTGAACTTAAAATACTCAAGGGTGAAACCTGCTGTGCCAATTACTTTTGACACCTCAGAGAGCTTTAAATAAAGGCCCCTAAAAGTCAGTATTACGGGGCATTTTAAGAATAACTAGGATTTTCTGCATAAGGGGAAGATGGTAATGGAGAAAAAGATCCCTACTCTGTCCATAATTGTTATTATTAATCACATCCGGATTCTTTATGTGCTTGAAGTCAAGCACATGAGAAAATCAAGCAGCCCCTAGCTGCTTTGCTGTAACCAAGCAGAATGCCCAGTACTTTTCAGCATGACCTCTTCAAAGCTTCTGTGGTTCTCCCAAGAGTACAGATTAGGCTCTGTGCTCCATGACAAAGAAGGAATGAAAATTACAGTCAATTTCAACCGCAGCAACACAGTGAGTGTGCAAACAATCAAAACTTCACTGGTTACTTCTGCAGTATGAGGGAGTAAAATTAGGGAACTGAGTTCGTGGAAATATAAGAAAATAGAAAGTACAAAAAGCATTAAAAATTTCTGTCATAATGTTAATAAAATTAAAATTCCATGTAAGTTATTTTTTAATACCCATAAGCACTACACTACTGTGCTAATTAACAACGAGTAGTGAACTCCTAGATTCCAGTTCAGTAAGTCATGTAACCAAGTTCACGAAAGCAACCCATATAAGTTAATGTATCTTTGAATGAGCTATAGGTACATTCATGGAATCAGTGTCACAGATTCCAAACTTCTGTTACTCAACTGCATTTGCACTGCATGGATGGAAATTAATAATGTTTCTTATCACTAGAGGGAGCTACTTTCCCATATTAATACACTAATACCCATATGCACACACTTGATAGAAAACATGGGATCATCTCGGCACAAATTGAAAATCACACTGTGGTTCACACAGTCCAGTTAACTCACAAGCTCAAGGGTAAGGATTATGTTCACCGACTTTAAAAAGAGGCTTTAGAAAGGTAAAAGCTGTGTTGTTCTAGGGTTTTTTTTTTTACGTCCCTCACGTCTTTCCCGAGTAGTTTAGTTTAGCAGTGATCAATGTACCATGGCCGTGTGTCCTTGAACGATACAGATTATTCTCACGTGTGCCGTGCCCAGGTACCACAAGGGACAGCACGCAATGACAAAACATAAATAAATCGGCCAGTTACCTATTTCTAAACATATAAAACTACATCTTCCTAATTACTGTTATTTTCTGTACCGCAGTTTCTCCCCTCTCTCTTGTACACAGAAACCATGCTTAAACTCAGATGCATGTCCATCTCCATTGCAGCAAGAAGTCAAAGCAGCAAAATGTAAACCACTCTACAGGCACTAATGAAATACACTGGTGGTTTTCACCACTGCACACAGGACAAGAAGCAAACCAAGTATATCAGCTAAATTCAAGTCTCTTGAATTTATTAGAATTCATTTATTTTATTATTAAAGATGCTTTCACAGGGCATAGTTTCTTTGCCCATTATGATGCTTCTGTGACCTCCAAACACATAATTGAGTAGCAAAAGAAAGAACTTCCATACTTACTTCTCAACCTGTATCCTAAGGCCTGGTGCCAGCTGTTCTAATGTGGGTTTCCCCTGAGGTCAGAGGTAGTTTGTCATCACCATAGGGGGTTTACTCCACACTGTGCACAAGCATTGTCTTCACTGATACATTGATGACATTCAACAATCACTTAACTTAACTCTCACTCCTGAACTTCAATTTTCAAAGCAACAAAAATCAAGCTTCTACAAGGTTGGTATTGCATCAACAACTGATCTAATTCCTCAGAGCCTCATTATACAAGGTTGGGTAGCAGGGAAAATCACTCAACATGGAATGGGAAGATTATCAACCACACACAGTGCTTTTTTTGGACACTGAGGAGTCTACCTCTAGCCATTTTTTCTTCTCATTATAATAAGGATGAGTAACTGGAAGCTGCAATGCCTATACCCTCCCTTTCAGTCACTTTATCAGTAAAAATGTGACACTTGACATAACGGGTCATGATCCATTGATGTGTTTTCTGCATCGACAGAGAAGGACATCATTTACTGAGGTTCCAGCTCAACCAAGGAAATCAAGTGGAAAGTCTGAGTTACATCCTATCTACCCCCTACATCTCAGAGGTAAAACTGTAATACATGTACTGTGTCATATTTACCTGGATTGCAGGTTATCTTAAGTAATAGATCTCATTTTCTTTTACTTTATTTACAAAGCAGACCAGTGGACAAGCTCTGGCTGTGGTTATGTGACATCGTGGTAAATTGCTAGGGAACCTATTAACTTGGGTTTTGTTTTCATTGCAACATATAACTTCCACAAGTGCAGTGAGACTCAGACTGGTGCTTGGCCCCTCTATACTTTGATCAGTGAATCACCTTCTGTCCCCCTAATCTTGCCAACATCGAAGTATCTCTCTTTATATATATACATAGATATATTTCAGGGATCTGTGGAGTTAAAGTATTTTTATCTCAGTTCTGCTGCTGCTGCTATTGAGTTGGCTTCAGTGGGTTTGCAAGGCTGTAAGAAGACAATCTGGCTGAAGGCATGTTTTGTTTCATTGTGGCATTCATACTGCTCACCCTTTAGCAAGAGCAAAACAAAACCAATTTGTGAAGTCAATTCTTAAAAAAGCATCTCTGCCAAATCAAGAGATGCCTGTATTGTGAAAGTTCTGAAGGCAGTTGGGGGAGTTTAGCAATATAAAAAAGTATTTGTTTTAAATGCATTCCCTTTTGTTTCAAGAGAACAATGTCAGTAAGGACCTCTCTTTCCTCCCTGTCCCCAAAGGCTCTGACAAGGGAAAGCAGCTTCCCATGCCTTTGGTGCTCAGCAGGAGATAAATGATACCCAGTGGATATATGTCTCAAATTGAGGTGTCCCAGAGATGTCTCTGAGACCTCTCATGTCTTTCAGTTGCTAAAGCTAAGTACAACTGCCAGAACTTCTACATGAACTCCTTCCTCCTGGCAACACAGAACCGAGGGTGTTTTGTGGCAAAATTTAAGTATAAGCAAGAACTGAAATAAGCCCGGACAGTGTAAGAAATTTGTTTAAAACCAGCATGTTCTGCCTATTTTTTTTGTTTGTTTCTCTTGGTGTGCTTTGATTCTTCTGGACAAGCAGATGGGAAAGGAAATTTTCTGGGCCTTTTTGCAGCAACACAGTGATCTTAGTCTGATGAAGTCACACTGATCTTTGTCAGATGGGGTCTATTCCACCTTTTGGCACAATACCTACTAAATACTACTAGTGTTTTTCCCTCATCTTTTCAGAGAAGCTTCACATGCTACTGGCATAAACCTTAAGCCTGGGCTGAACCTGTTGTAAGAATGGGAAGAAGAAGGGGACAACGATAGCTTTTTAACCTGGATTTGCATAGGTCCTGGCCTTATGGCTCTCGGGTATCTCACAGAGCTTCCTCTTGATGCCTCTGTGCTCCTCCGAGTCCCAAGGAGGAATAAAGACAACACTCTGGACATCCCCACTCTCACCTCCTGTCATGGTACTATAAACAAACCTCTCTGTGTGGTGGGATTAACACATGGGATACATAAAATGTTTGCATCCAGGTTGGATCTGGTGTCACAATTCTTGTTCTTAAAAGCTTAATTATTTTAGGTTGGCGATCATAACTGTTCAGCATAAAAACAGCAAGAAAATGGTGCCTAAAAGCAGAAGGTATCTGGTTTGGATGCCCTTAAGTTTTCACTCAGAAATAGTCTTGTCTGACAGGTTAAATCTATTGGCATGATCTCTAGCAAAATATTTTTAACAGCTGTTTGCCTCATGTCACCTTTTCCTCACCAAGAGGGCATGCTGGCATATTAATATTCTTCCTAACTAAAACATCAGTTGCAAGGTGCATTTAAGACACAGCTGCAACATGAAAGTTAAAGACAGATAAAGTATCCTGCCTCTCAACACCAGGCTGAATAGAGCAGAGCTTTTCCTGCCTCTTCCACGAGGAAGCAGCAACACAGAGACAACTGCCTTAACAAGGAGGAAAAAACACTCTTCTTTTTAAAATATTCCCTGACCTCTGGAGGAATGAAGTACTTGCCACTGTGATTCAGTCAGCATTTTTCTTGTGTAATCTCAACTTTGTGAGCTTACAAAGGCTTTCTTAACGATTCAGTGGGGGGGGGGGGGTTCAACAAGGAATTTTATGGTCTTTCCTTTACTTACAGGCCACCGTGTTGGTTTTCCAATTCGTTATGGAAATGAGCAATTGTTTCTAATAAAACCTTGGAAATTTCTGCATGTGCTTGAACCTAGCCATAAAAAAAGTGTTAAAGAACTGACAAGGACTTGAAGAGATTTAAAAGGATGATAAAAGATTCAAAAACTATGCATCTTTGATCTCAAATGATATTCTAAGCCATGTTATTAAATCAAGTCTAATTTAAATGCTAAATATATGAAATGCTTTAACTGGATCAAGACTAATAGATGTATGAAAAACATCTCCTAGAACTTCTTTTGTAAACTGTGTGTTCTATCAGAAATAAAATTTATCCAGACTCTAACTTAATAATTCTTCCTCATCTGCAGTGATCAATAAACACTCAGTAAAGTTAATCTAAATTCTTTGTAGACCATCAGTGGTTCATAGGCACTTCCAGGTGGTCTGTGGAGCAATTCTTGTCAAGTATTTGTCAGTCTTTACAGTGTTTGCTGTAAAAAAAAGCAATCTAAGAGCTTTCAGAAGTTTTTCGGAACTCTTCCCTGCTTGTCTGGTCCAAGGACATCCTTCTCTCTTGTGTATTTCTCACCTGGGAATTTAATTACAGTAAAATTTGCTTTTATAGGAGAAGTAGCATTGCACAGAATAGTACTGCTATATACAGATGGGAGCAGCTGAAGCTGAAAAGAGCAAAGGGAAGACTCAGTGCTAGTAAGCATAAATCCTAAAAGAAGAAATAAACATCACAGGCAGAACATCCCTGTGAAGAGAATGCTGCATGCCCATCATTTCAGGTGGGAGCCATCTTATTTTATTCCTTCTCTTTAAGGTCATGATCCATTGCACCTTAATACTGTATTGCCAACAGAAAGACAAAATGATTAAAAGTACGAAAGTGCCACTTAAGGTAAGAAATAACATCCAAAGCCCTTTCCCATTCTTGTCAGAATAGGAGGGAATGTTGTAGAGATGTTGCAGATTGCTTAGGATTAGCATGATCACATCACTGTAGTGAATTTTCCCTAGAGGGGCAGTCTTGCAAAAAAGAAATCTCAGGTGAATTTCTGCGTGGAAACTGATTCAGACATAAGGTGGACATGTCCAGAAGAGTAGCTTCTTCACCTCACAATGTACAACTGTATCTCTGCTCTTTCCTCAGTGTGCACGTGGGGGCTCCTCAGGTATACATATACTCACCTCTGCTGAATACAGCAGAAAGCAAAAGTATAAGCAATTTTCAAAGCTGCTAAACTGAATCATGTTATTGTGAACTTTAAATATAAAGGAAGTCTGGTATGAATTGACTTTTAACTGTGACACTAGTTCAAACAGTGACACCCCTTATATATTTTCCAGCACTTCATCCACACACAGATCACTGCTGCCAACTGCCTCAAAAAAGAAGAAAACCACCCTCAGCCTGTCAGAGGCCTAAGAAACCTCTCATTCCTGCCAACAGTCCCACTTATTTCTGGACTTCACAAACACATCCTTCAGATTGTCCACAATGTTCCAAAGGTGAAAGAAGATAAAATGAGCAAAGAGAAGGAGCAAAGAGGTTTACACGCTATTTAACAAGTATTTACCTTGGTATTTATACAGAAATGTATAATGACATGTAAAAACAAAATGTAAATGGAAGGGAGAATGGAGTAAGAAGAACCAAGCATGTTGGAGAAAGATGAAAACAGAAGCAACACTGCTGGAGAGACCATTTTGGGAAAGAGAGATGAAAAAGTGACAGTTAACAGATGGATGGCAAGAGAGGAGGCAAGAAGTGTCTGTAACTAGTGAAGGGACAAAAGTAACATCCCATCTCCAAAGGTCATGAGTTATAACAGACACTTAATGTCATGATCTGTGTCTACAGATCATGATGTTCTTACAGGACTTCAGCTAAGCCTCTACTTCCAAACTGCTTATTACCTCTCTAGAGCGAGCTCCAGGATGAAATCCAACCATTGCTGAGCAATGAGCTAGGAAGCAGACATGGTTGCTGACCTATGCATCTCTGCTAGTGCATAGCAAGAAGTCTGCCATTGCTGCTGGGAGCTCTTTGATGCTTTAGCTGGATGGATTAATTCATTTCCTTGCATTAATTCCACAGCCCTTAAGGGTACTTCCAGAAGATCCTAATGACTAGGTGACATGATTATAATTCCTCTCTTCCGCAGACATCTGCTGTGCCAGACAGTGAGATTTAATTCTCTTTTTTATCTCTCCAAAGCCAGATTCTACCTGTCTTTCACAGGAGTTTGAAGCCCTAGTGTGTGAAGAATAAAAGTAATGTAAGCTGAGTGGTCAGCATTCCCACAAATACCTTCATACTGTTTCATAGTGGCTCAAGAGTTCACGGACTTGTGTAGTTTGTTTTAAACAGAACACATCTTTAACTGTGGTGCACATGCACACTGTATCCCGAGTTATTTTCATGACAGACTATCACTTGTATTTTCTCACCGAATTCTGTGGGAGTAGGACTGAATCAGACATGAATAAGGACTGAATCAAAACCTCAGGACCTGGTTCACTGGAGATTTAAATGCAGAAGTAGAATCCCTGAGCTTACTTCTGGAGTTCAAAAGAAGTCTACAATTAACCAGTAATATTTTCAGTGGAAGTTCACGCGACTTGACTCATTCAAGTAGGTCTTCCCGTCTTGCAGTATCCAAACTAGAAAACCGTGGTGACTGTAGCATACTTAGAGACTGTTCCCCTGACTTTGAAACACTACTGTTAGCTCTGTAATTACAGCATCTTCAAATTCAGCGTGAACTGCAAAATCTCCTGAGTCCCCAGGCAGGCTGCCCATTCATTGCAATTATCTCTACAAGCAACACCAAGGTCTACACTGTAACCATGTACATTTAAATCAGCTGGAATCACAGGAACACTCTCAATTACAAGATTTTTAATCTCATGTTTGATAGCTCTGGAAAATCTATTTGAAATCAATAGCCCTGGCAGCACACTACAAATAAACTCTGGATTTCTAGAACTCTGTCTTTCAAGACTGTATGTAACACCAGCTCATCTGAGAAAATGTCCTTGAGTTCTGGTCATCTTTCATAGAAGAGAGTTTACTCTGATTAACACTTCCCTTTATATACCCATTAGCGTGTTACAAGTTCAAGTATGCAACTTTCAGCTGCAGCAACATTAATGAAGATCTATGGTTCTGCGTCTTTTCCATCACTGGATATCAAAATGTCCAGACATTAATTCATTCCTGTCTGTAAGGAAGACAAAGCTTTATAATCCTCATCAATAGGTCAGGAAACTGCTTTCAGAATGATGATGAGGTCAGTCCTGCAGAGCGCAAACAGAAACTGTAAGCTTGCAAGCAAGGACTGCATGCAATACTTCTGAAGTATTGTAGCTATTCTTTAGAAATGTCTCACTGCCATTACCACCCCAAATTTCTAAGGGGGAGTAGTTCTGCTTGAGACAGCTGGATGTGCATTTCTGGACAGATGACAGGGAAGACAATTAAGAAGTGTTAAGAAAGCTCTTTTATCTTCACCCACCCATGAACATTTTGGCTACACAGGGTTATTTTCCAACAGGGAGTTAAGAGCAGTGCTAGTCAACATTGCTGCGTTTTGAGTCCTCAGTTTACAAAGACAGAAAAATTACTGATGACAGTCATGTGTTATTTTCTGTTTTCTCATATTCTGATCAGCTTCAAATGGGGACAGGCATGAGCCCAGATTACCTTAGCAGTGCCCTACACCACACTGCAGAGAGATTCTATCTCATAACTTTTTTTTGGTGGGATTCCAGCTATAAGTACACCAAGGTCTACGCCACCTACCAATATACGCAAACTTAGGACTCTTACATGCCCTTCTGATTCGTTTTCTGTGCAGACAGTGACTTAAAAGGAAACCTTCTGGCTCACTGTTACACAGACAAGGTCAGAGTTACACCATGTACTTCTTTCTGCACCTGGCAGCTTTGCAGGAATGAGAGCCAAGGAACTAGTGCAGACAGCTCTAGCAGCAGCTATCCATACCAGGAATGACTCTGCACAAGGGTCAGAGTTAGGAGAAGACACCTCAAGCTGCAATTTGACCCATTTATATGTGGCCTAAGTGAGAACTGACTTTGATTAAATACTCCATGCTGCTGCAAACTAATTCTACTTCAAACAGAGGTTTCTTCAAGAACGCGTACATACGTGGGTGTTGGAGTGTAGGAGAACATATGTGGATTTGAAAACAGGATGACTTGACTTTAATTTTAATTCCAGCTCATCACAACTTGTCAGAAAACACTGCCCCTTAACAGCTGTTTCACAGTCCAAATAAAAAAGAGCTGGCAATTTCAAGCCAGCTAATGTTGACAATGCTAACTGCCAATGTTACGGGCATGACCCTCACTGGCAGCTGCAGTGGATGCTGAGAAATCTTGTGTGTGGAAGTAGACACTACTGATTTTCTCAGTCAAATATTAAACAAAAGAATTTCTGCTCATTTTGATCTTAGCCTGTTTGAGGAGTAAAAGCTAAATAAGGACTTCAGGGCTGTGAACAGAGATTCCACACAGACTCACAATTCAGAGGCATGTGGACTGACGTGCGAGAGAAATACTCACCAAAGCTGTTCACGATATTAACAGAATTCTAGGCTCCAGTGCTGTGAAATCAGCCTTTCATTAGCATAAAATTCTCTCCACTGTTTTCTGGAAGGGGGAAAAAAGTAAAAATTTGGGAACAATAAATTTGCAGCAAGCTCTGCTAATAGTGCAAGTGCTTCTCCATCAACCCTTCTTTTAAAAGTTTCCAGTAATGGCATGCATCTGTTAAGTTACATAGGTAATTTGCACTCACTTAGAGCTCCATTTGGAGAGGTATAAAAATAGCTTGGTAACAGGAATCTGGCCCATTCCTTATGATTATTAGAAATATAACTAGAATAATTATTTTAGTTTCAGTAAAAACCTGATAATCAGGCAGAAATTCGCCTTTTGACATTCTGTGACAATCTCTTTTGCTATTAGAGATATGGACATGGTTCCCGCAAAAGTTCTGTTCACTCTTTCATACCATGCCTATCCTCCTCAGCTGACCCTTTCTAAAGAATGGAATGATAAAGGAAGAACGCAAGATCCCTCAGTTCAGATTCACTGAACTGTCCATTTCAATTATGCCCTTGATAGAATTTGCATCTCTGCTATCATTATTTCACAAGGATGTCAGTATACATTGTGTGTTTTCTTCTATAGTTAATCTTCCTGTATACTGGCCCATAAACACAGAATATTATGGATGCAGTAATACAGCATTCAAAAAAAAGTGAACTGAGTAATAGTCTGCAGCACAAATAGGTCATTCATGTATGTCAGTCCTAATGGGGTTACTGGATCACAGAAACAGTACTGATGCCTTTCACTTCTGCATTGTTTCTAAATAATGTCCCAGAATTTTGATTCCTGTAATAATCTAGTTTCTATTCAGGAAGAATTTACCTACAGTACAGTTATTTTGTTAAGTTTCTGTTATGTGTGTTTATCTTAATTATAGACTGGTGAATATTTTGCCTGTAACTGTACCCATATGAAATCTGGTGATATATACTTCATTAAAAAGAGGAGCTACAGTCTGCTCTGTGATTTGTAGTATCTTGTGTAACCTGCTGTAGGTGGTCCTGCCTTGGCAGGAGGGTTGGACTAGATGATCTCCAGAGGTTCCTTCCAACCCTAATGATTCTGTGATACCATTATCATGAACCTTCAGCAAAGCTGATTTTTCTCAGTCCATTACATTTTCCTTATTTAATAGTAAGATTCCTTCCCTCATATATTCTGAGAATATATGCCAGGAATTTTTTCTAAATATTAAACATTTAATAATAGAATTAGAATTGTAAATCTTCATTGTACTGTACAGTAGCTTTTCAATATTTGCATCTATTTACTCAAAGATTTTTCCTAAAGAAAGATAGAATGAATTCGTATTATGTTAAACCCCAAATAAAGCATTAACTTCTCATTTTTCTTTTTATCAAAGATTTTGCAGAATACTATGCATATAAATACCTTTGCAAAACTGAATCAGCAATCTCTGCTTATGGCTACCAATAAAAGCACCACGACATTTTGTGAGTAAATGCTTGATTTATGATAAAAATGCTGCAAAAATACACATCTTCATTAAAAACTTGCAAGTGGACAAGTTCAAATTTTTCGTAAAGAAATGCCATGAGGACAACAGAGCTTTTCTCCTGGGATTCTGCCACATCCCTTTTGCAACACTCTGGAACAACACTAGAGTATTCTGGCAGTTGCTCCCTCTGTAAAATTCACTCCAGAATTTCTGTGACAGCTAATTGTGGAAGGTAAGCAGAGATGACCTGAGATTGTATGAACAGATTCAAGTGAGCAGGAAAATTAAAGGGTTTGAAGCCAAACCATTCATATCATCCCTCTTTGCAGTTATAGCTGCCAGAGCTACAGTAGTAGTCCACACAGCAGCTACAACTCAAATGTCATTAGGCTTGATTTGAACCTTGTGTGAAAACGTATCAAATTCAACAGTCACTACCATAATTGTATCATAACTTCCCTTAAAATGCATGGAAATCACACTGTCTCAAATTCTTTTCAAAGAAACATAAAGAAATTAAAAATTTCCACAATATTTATTATTTTCAGTAAGAGTGCAACACCTCAATAAGCGAATGTGCATACTGGGGAAATTACATTCATACCAGCTGAGTTATAGGACTGTAGTTTTACTCACATTTTTACATGCCCTAAGATTTCCTCCTTTGCTCTCCTCATTAACGACTTCTTTCAGATATACCTGTATTTTTTATGTTCCTCTTAAAGAAGTCCTCTCTTCAGGGTATATCTGTAAAACAGTTAACAAATAATTGTGAAAGAAGTTAAGTATGATTACTGCACTTTGATGACAGACAATATGTTCCTCTCTGCCAAACTATCTGTATTTTAAGAGTGTCATCAACATAGCCTACAAGAATAGGAAGTCAGCAAAGAAAACCCATCAGAAGAAAGGAATGTCAGAATTAAGTGTCTGCATGTAGGTCGCTGTTTATCTAGAAAGCAGAAATGCAAACCATCCTCCTCTACATAAAGCAACACTTAAAAACATGATAATGCAAGTGCAAGGCCTCACAGGAATCCAACACTAAATAAGTTAAGACCTCAAATGAAAGATTCAAGCAACATCTGTGCTGCACAAGAATGCAGATGACAGTTAATCAGAACTGTGAGCTAACTGGCATACCAGTCATGTCACAGCCAAGA